>NC_136002.1:7873896-8051396 GCF_048128805.1 Centroberyx gerrardi
CACCTGACAGTAACATGCGTCATGTATCCGGATTGAGTCGCAATATGATTTAACTGGATTACATTTACACCTTGTATTAAAATGTGTCTCTGGTTTACACATTAAAATCACATTTCTCTTGCCTGTCACCTCCTGTCGTGATATTTACCACCTTTAAAATGGACAGTAATCGCCTCGTCTCGCTTGTTTTTTCACTTCTGCTTGCTTCCTTTTTTTGTTCCATGAACATGTAACTATATAGTGTAAATTAGCACAAAAAGACTAGAGGGATTATTACACATATGTGGAGACATACATAAGAACTATAGACAATGAATTAAAAAGACGTAAAAAATAAACATCACATACTGTGATGCTCAATGCTTGCATGCCAATAATAGTTTGCCAATATAATCTTTAAAACAATAATAAATAAATGAAAAAGGAGCTTCCTCCTCATGAATTTAGATTTGTGAATGAAAACCTCTCCTGAGGCTGGGAGTCAGTACAGTAAAAGAGAATGTCACAATGAGAGAGATCAATATGCATCCACCATTCAAAACCATTTTCACACTGGCTCAGAAAGCATTGTCTCCCTTGTGTCTCATTTACATCGTTGCTATTTGCACTGGAGATCCATTGTATTTACACTTTGCTGTTAATGCGGACAAATGTGACCCTGTCCACTGGAGGCGGGTCGGATGATTGGATCTTCAGTGCTTCTTAGGTGCATTTACATGTAGCTTTAATGTGTTTGTACTGACTTGATTACTGTCCTCTCACCCAGGATCATTGTTAATGCAGGGTGGAAAGGCAGTCAGAGGGGTTGACATGGTAACAAAGGTTATATGTTTAAGTTTGTTAAGTTTGTTAGTGTTTTAGAATCAATCAACATCTATGTTTTGTTATCTTTAATGCTGCATTCATGTCATATGGGAATACCTGTCCAAACATCTTGACAGTTCAAATGACGGACTTGGACTCATTTGAAGTTTTCTGCAGGCTTTTCTTGCTCCTCATCAGCTTTTTCACACTTAACACACATGCACTTAGTGAGTGATGCATTTGAGTTCAGGTTTTAAAGCAAACCAAACAACGTCAACCACAAATGAAAAGTCCAGCAAGTAGCCATGACATTTTAAGACATGTAATCATAAAATGACTTATGTGATGAAAATGGTTCATTTGGCTCGCTTTCTTTGAAATGAATATCATTCCCCACACTGGACTACAGAACTCAGGAAGAATTCCCAAAGCTGAGGTGAACAGTATTTTCATGTAGGAAGCTCATATCTACCATGTATCCCATATGACATGAATGCAGCATAATAATCCCCTTGTCTCATAATGTGGTGCGGACGCCTGTTAGGAGGTGCAGCTTTCTACAGTAAATAGCAGCAAATAATATGATTCCTGCTGTAGTCACTCTACAGGTTCTGAGGGCTAATTTCCCCTGTTTCACATTACAGCACTGTCTACCAAATTCTTCATGCTTCTCCGTAATTGGCTGGGAGAGCAGTGTGAATGTAGCATATTGCCGACAGTCAAATGCCCTCCCTGCAGCTTGACTTCACTGCTTAATTGGAGGATCCATGAATGTGTGTGTGTACGAGTGTGTGTGTAGTGTGTGGAGTGTGTGTGATGGGGTGCGAATACGTTGTCACACTCTATCTGGGTGTTCATATGCATATGATCTGGCTGCAAGGAGAACGCCAGTTTTGGCAGTGTATGTGTGTGTGTGTGTGTGTGTGTGTGTGTGTGTGCGTGTGTGTATGTGAGAAATCGTGTGTATGCGTACGTTTCTGCCTCTGAGTAATAAGTAAATTTAGTAACCACGCTGCAACTTTGCTTACGCACATGTTTGTATGTTTGGATGACCATCTGGCTATGTGACTATGCTTCTTCTGAGTGTGTGTGTGTGTGTATGTGAGAGGGGGTGGTGAATCAGATGTCTACTTACAGTATGTTGGACCTGGCGGAGTGTGTGTGTGTGTGTGTGTGTGTGTGTGTGTGTGTGTGTGCTGGCAAGGTATAAGGTGTTCGACTGGTGTGTGGGCGTGTCTTCTTGCTCATCATCTTGTATTACGTTGAGTAAATCACACACTGCCGCAGCTGACACTGCCAGACCCTATGGAAACAGCCGTCACACACACACACACACACTCACTCACACTCACACAGGCCTATGTATGTGCCGTTCAAGAGTCTATTATTGCCTCTTACACTCTCACCTCCTTCATTAATCTGTTCATCTTGTTGTCCTTGTTTTTAGCTATATATTTATTCTGTGTAAGTACACTGAAAGTCAAATTCCTTGTATGTGTACATACTTGGCCAATAAAGCTGATTCTGATTCTGATTCTGATTAGAGACCCCAATAAACTGTGGAGATAGAGTCAAGGACGGCTGGGGATTAAAGCGCTTCTCTCTCTTGTGAGTAAATCAATGGCAGCAGACTGTCCTTTTCATCTTCAAAGAATGAGGCAGAGCGAGATAGAGTGGGGAGTTAGAGTGGGAAAAAGAGAGCGAGAGAGAGAGAGAGAGAGAGAGATAGGCAGAGATTCTCTGTGTCGGAGGGATTTTATCGCAACATCACCAGGCAAACATTAAGATCAATCAAACAAAACAAAGCGACAAATGGAAACTTTGTGATCCCGACATGGAGATGTTTGTTAGTCAAGTGCGATAAAAACAGATAGTCACACACACGCATCCCCCCTGACACCTCTCTCTCACACACACACACACACACACACACACACACACACACACACACGCACAGAGCCACAAGCTCATACAAATAGGAAAACTTCAAAAGCTGACATCTCTTTGTAGCACACAAAGATCAAAGTTGGCTCTTAATTTTAATATTATCCCTCATATTTTGTTATGTTAATTTTTTACCTCACTACATATGGAGTCAGCACAGTCAATTCACACTGAGTAATTATTCACAAGTCATCTAGTCGCATAACATTACAGTTAAACCTAAAATCCTTTTCAGCTAAACCAGGCAAATGGCATAAACCTTGACCCAGGACAAATGTAAAGCTGTGCTATTTCTCCTGGTCTGAGAATGCAGATGTTTCTTTACCATACGACCGCAGTCTCACTGTGTATTTTGAAGACTTTGTCTGCGTGTAGTTGATCATGACGCCTTTCAAAGATCTAGGCTGGGGTTTCCAAAAGTGCCATGGCGCCAAGGGAGTCTTTGCTCCATTGGTTTTGAATGGACATAAACGCATAGGGGAGACACTGCCCTAGTTTGTCAGTATTGTTGTGTGGTCAGAAGCTACACTGCAAAAATATCCAGTCATTTGAGTCTTAAAATCTTATTTTCTTCAAAAAATCAAGTGTGTTTTTCTTGATACTAGTTGAGTGCTCTGACACAAGTTCCTGAAACAAGTGAAATTGCATTGGAAATACGAATTTTTCACTCACTTTAAAGGTGCCACGTGTAGTATTTTTAACATCAATAAATCATCACCGAATTCATTTTGAGACATTAGTAAAATGACCATAAATAAACAAGACCATCACTGAGAAGATTGGCAGCCTCTACATTGCATTTTACACTGTGTGTAACCAGATCAGATTTGGCGGGAAATCTGCAGCATTGCTTTACGGCACAAAATAAGAAGAGGGCTGCCATTCATCCTCAGGAAGCAACAGGGTTTATGGGAAATGTGGTCTTCATTTTGAGAAGCACTAGCACTACCAACACCACTGGCATGAGACAGAGGCTACCAAGCATATCAACCATGTTCTCAACCATGTCTACGGTAATTCAATTAATTTGAAAATGATATATTGATGTTTTAAAAATGGCTTGTTGAGATGGATATTTTTCTGCAGGGTTGCCTCCCTGTGTTTGTGTGAGTAGCTGGTGTAAGAGAGGTAATGTCCCAGTTGAACTATATACTGCATTCATGTCATATTAGATTTACCTTAAATACGGCCTGCAGACTGGGAAAACCCATTCCCGTCAAACTCCTAGTGGTAATTACAAATGGGACTTTTTTTGCGGACTCCTATTTCTCCCACTTGGGGTCATGGATTGCAGAAGTGTGTCAACTCAAGCAATACTGCAGCGAATCCACCAGTGTCAGCAGTCCAAGACAACAAAAATCAGTATGTAATTACTGCTGTACTTTGTTTGATTTCAAATTGATAAATAAAAATGGGCGTTCCAATGAGTTCAACGCGTGAATGCTTCCAAACTTCTTCTCATATGACATGAATGCTGCATTACACTGACCAGTGCCATCCTCCAGCGAGGTGCTAATGGTAAACCTATAAGCCTTGCTGAGTCACCCTGCCAGAGACAAGCTTCTCCCCGAGGCCCCGCAAGGTGAAATCTGTCCGAACCCCGACCTTTTCACCAGCTCTAATCTCTCCATCTGTATCCATCCAGTCCCCTTCTGTATTCCCATTCTTGTTACTGTATTCTAGTTCAGTCTCACCTGTCTCTCTCTCTCTTCATCTCCTCCTCTATTCTTGCTCTGTTTCTCCCCTTCTCTCTCTCTCTTTCTCTCATTTTTCATGTCTATTGATTTGCCCTTTCTTCCATCTCTCTATCCCTCTCTCTCTCACACACAAGATTTCATAATCACTGCTGAGGATGTTTATCCATCTGCCAGTGTTTCCACTACTGTCTCTAATCTATATGATACACTGTGTGTGCGCACAAGTGTGTATGTGTGTAGTTTGTGTTTCCATTGAGAAAACCATGACTTAGACGTTCAAATTGACATCATAGCTGGGGATAACTCACACAGTTTAAAGATGATGGAGGTTTATCCTCGAAGATAATCTTTGATTAACGCACACACACACTTCGCGCAATAGCAGCTTTATCGATTAATCCAATTAATTCATAAACACTGCGCAGAAACCTTGACCTTGCCATATGCCTATGACTGTAAGGATGAAGGGATGGAAAATAAGCAGTTGAGGCAGGGAGGGCGAGAGGGAAGGAGACAGATGTAAGAGATGTAAGAAATGAGAGCACGTACTGCATAATTACGCGCAGTTGCATCTCTCTCCCCCACTACAACGCTGCTTCTACACCAGTCCCAATGGAGACTGGTTTGGTTGTAGTATAGTAGTATAGTACTACATTCTCAGCAGGCTAATGATAGCCTTGCATGTAGGGCTATAAGCAGCTGCATTGGGGCTCATGGGGCTCATTTCCAGGATGTAGCATCTCTAGTACCGCAGATAGAATTGATCAATCCCACTATCAACACTGACATGAGCAGTAACTTGAATGCAATCATGCCCGGGGTTGGTTTTGGGCATCTTCAATAATAAATAGTGACCCTTTACATTTGTTCTACAAGTCTGTTTCATAGCTTAAATCACATGCATCTGCCTCCCACCAGCGGCTCGTAATCTGTCCCTATGGAACATGGGAGGTCATATTAATAACAGGCGTCCTATGGCTATACAGGGAGGAAGGAGCTGACATTACAGCCACGCTGCACCCCAGGGGTCATTACATATGGATGGAGGAAGGTGTGAACAGAGAGATACTAGAGGGAGGGATGGGATGAATAGATGTCGGGCGCCTCGCTTCTGTAAGTCAGTCTCTTTAGCTATCTCAGGGGGATCTGCCGGGACCGAGGCGACATCGCAGCCTCTCTCTCTCTTTCTCTCGCTTTCCCCCTTTTCTCTTCCCTCCCTCGTCAAGAATGCACATGGCTAGATAAGCCTCGCACTACATAAACAAAATCATCCATCACCGCGGAGGCTGCGAGGCTGTGAGGCTTCCCCGGGGAGCGGCAAAATAAAAGCATAATGATCTGGGGGTCACGTGACGACAGGGCCGTACCTGTAGCAGACACAGGCAGTCACATGCATACACTGTTTACTAATGCTTATTAGCGTGTGTGTGGCTCGTGATGTGCTGATGGAGTACACACACACGCACACACACACACCCGCTTCCCTTGAGGGATGAGGTAGAGGCCCGTGAGTGACAAGACTCATTTGACTCGGGGGGGAACCGTGCTGAGGAGTCGTGCTGAGCTGGCCTATGTTGAGACTGAGGTGTACGGAGGCTGTGCACACACACACTTTCAATCACCTCCTGTGATGTGTGGGCAAGTTTTTCTTACAACGAACACTCTTTCCTCAAATATCTGCTGGTCCATACGGCAGCCTGCTGACCTACAGCTATAAAGCCGGTATATTAAAACGCACATCCGCTCTACTGAGCAGCTTGGTAGCATTTTAGGAGGCGAGAGGATGGAGAGAGATTCATTAGAACCAGTAACGCTGATTATTAAATGCCATTAGAACTGTTATCACATTGCCCTCCTCTGCCTCAGCATCGCTTCTCTAAGTGAGAAAGGCCATTGCATGAATAAACATTCGGCCGACTAATTTACTATCAAGGTTTATTTTAATCGGTAAACAACTCAACGAGGCACTTACAGCACTAAGCGCTCACTTAACATTCCAGTCGCTACGACCCGCGAGTCCATTGGTATTGCAAATGGACGGCCCTAAAGACTGTTTCATTAAGTGGCCTGTCTTCTATCAAGCTCCACTTCCTATCCCATTATTGGAGATCAATACCATGGGGCGGCGGGAGGATGCATTTGCATGTTTATCAGTCCCCGCTCCGACCAATGGGAGCGCTCGAACGGGACTCCGGCCTATGGGAGGGGGAGAGCCGGAGAGGCAGCATGAGTGATGTGTTGACAGTAGTTAGGTAGAGAGCACTTCATGGCGGTTTATCCTCCGAGGCCGTGTGTACCAACAGGTGGAGCGGTCCCACGGTCTATCACATGGTCCGGGGGTTAGTCGATTTACACCTGTCCAACAGGCCGTAATGGCAGGAATAAATCACAGGTAGCAGGTGAGTACACGTGCATAAACAGACATACACACACACACACATAGACAAGACCGAAGCCCATCCAAGCGCATACACACAGATATCCACCCAAAGCACATACTTTACACACAATCTAAGTATATTTGTACATGCACACACACACACACCCTGGCTGTAGACGGGAATCTCTGGAGCCCGCTGCAATCTTACCCAAACACATCGGCGTGTGTTCTATTCCCACTAATGTGTGTTTGCGTGTGACTCATCTATGACGAATGGACTCGGGCCCGCAGGCTGTTGTCACGGCGGGCTCATGAGAACACACACTGTCATCGCCTCGGGGACGGATGCCCACCACACAACCTATCCACCGCCTCCTCACACCTGCACCAGCCAATGAGATGCTCCGATCACACCGTGGGGGTGCAATCGGTTCCAGGATCGCGGGAGTATCAGGTTGCGTTTATAAAAATTAATGTCAGCGGTGATGGCCCAGATTAGATGGTTTTGAGCTGTAGAGAAGCCAGATGCAGGGAATGCTGAGTCGTAGAGATGGACACACTCTGTATTCATCCAGGATTGTGTGGTTAATTTTCCCTATAGTGTATATCCATTTGAAATTATCAATCAATCCACCAATCAATTTGTACTCTTCCCAACTAGCAAAATTCCTAGGTGATAAATGGCGATATGATTTTCATATTTATTTATTTCCACTTGTTGGACAAGTTGGTCCTGTGAGTGAATGAAAAAAAAATGTAGCCCTTTAGATCTAATGATAAAAATAACACATAGAACATGGAAAGGACGGCCTTACAATTAGCCAGTTCGTCAATTGGACAGTCAATCAATATGTCAATCCATTTTAACTACAAATGTTGGATAGACAAGGCTTTAGAGAGAACACCAAGGGAGTTGCACTTGCAGTTTTACAACACTTTTGTAACACATTACATACATAGATTACAGCCCCACACAGAGTACACTGGGTCAAATCACACTCCATGATAGGACTACTAATTCCTTCCCATCACTATCTCTGACACATTAGTGACATCAATTATGGATATTATGTTACATCTAGTGACTTTGATGAGAAAAACTACAGTGGAACCTCCCTCATGTGAACCCTAAATCATTCTGAACTCCTAATCTGTTATTGAAATGAGCATAATTAAAGCTCTCAGATGGCGAATCATGCAAATCTGTTTTGAAATTTTTGAATAGCCAGTGTGACAGTGTTGTATAGGCATTCAAAAAGTCATTCAGTGGTTTAACCATTAGGTAGAAAGACCGTGGCAGCAAGCATCCGCCCTGCTGAAGTATCCTTGACCAAGACACTGAATCCCTACTAGCTCAAGTAAAAAGGTACATTTCTCATTCATGGCATCAACATAGTAGCACAAAGTAGAGAATGTACACAACACCACAGCTAACAGTCTTTAGATAATGAGATTTGAAAACATCTCAAAACCTATTATTCTTTGCATGAGAGATTCAAACAGTATGTACATTATAAATTCTAAAGCATTGCTTGAATTGCCTTAGGCAGCGGAGCCTGCATGTAGTTATGAGTAAAGCGAATGCAAATTAAACTGTACAAGGCTGTTGGAAAGCCTGCATGCATTTTTCATGTTGTGAAAAACTTTTGGCCCGCCGCTGCCGTGTATTCCAGCCATCTGAACATTTCAACTGTCTGGACAACGGATATAATCTGCGCGAAGATGATCTGAGGCTTTTAGCGGACGGGTGTCCTGGTTGTCCCGCTGAGGTCATGACATGCAGCACCATCTCGTGACGAGACAGTCCTCTTGGCTCCCCGCCAACGCCCTGCAGACTGAAGCCATGTGTCTGCTCGCTTGTCTGTGAATAACTGTTTTTTCGCTCCCTTTCCCTTTCTCTCGCTCTTTCCGCTCTCCCTCCGTCGTCTCCCCGTCTCTCACGTCTCACACTCTATCCCGTCGATCCTGCTCCTCTCCCCTCTACTTTTGCACCCACCCCCTTTCTCTCTCTTTCTGTTTTATTTTTCCTCGATTGCCTCTCCGGATTTCACCCCCCCCCCCCCCCCCCCCGATCCTCTCCTCTCCTCTCCTCTCCTCTCCGCCTTTCCTTCTCACGAACCGTCTCTTTCTCTCGGTGTCTGTCTCGGAGACCCCGGAGCCAGTATGACTAGTCCGGCTGATGAGCGACACTGTGCTTCCAGTGTGTCATGAATGAGGATAAAAGCAAACACTGACCAATCATTCATAACAACACCAAGGAGGCAGCGCAACAGCGACAACAACAACACTGACTAAGTGACCGGCCAACCGACAGACGGAGCGGGGCTTGGGATCACTTCGGTTTCGTAACTCGGCATGACAGCGTTCACACGCGGCAGTTTGTCAGCAGAATAAGAGTCATTCCATGCCAAAAGAAAAGAGAATAATTGCACACATCATTTACCTCGTAAACTGGCTGACATTTATTCACTCATTCGTTCAAGAGCGGCACTAGTCAGAGTGACTCAGTGGCTTCGGGGGATTGGTTTAACTTCTAATTTAGATGGTCTCTAGTGACCCCATGCTAAACCTCCAGCTTCACGCATGGCCCAAGCTCAAAAATATCTCTTTTACCACATGTAATATCATGTTTCATATTGTCTACCAAGCTGACGGGTCTCCGTGCCTAAAATGCCCATTAATTATTTGTCATCCAGTCTAGAAGAATGAGTAATTCTGACTGAAATGCAAGACAAAATGATGCATAAATCATGATTGCCGTGACCTTACACTATAGGGACAGAGGCGGCACGGAGGTATTTTATTACCTCATGAAATGACTTCATACTTGACAGAGAAAGACAGAGGGGGAGAAAGGCGGGAGAGAAGGGAGGGAGGAGAAATGGTGGGAAAGTTCAAACAAGGCATGCTCGTGGAACGTGATGGCTTCCAAAACAAACTTGACATTAAAGAGTGGGACAGGGGTAGAGAGAGGAGAGGGGGAGGAGGAGATTTAAAGTGTCAGGATAGAGAGAGTGTGTGGGAAAGAACAGGGGCGAGCGCTACGTTTCTTCGGAACAGAGAAAGCGAGTTAAAACAATTTGGAAGCGATGTGGTCTTGTAGGGTGAGGTGTCAACAAAAGGTCTCCTGCCCTGAATCCTCGGACATCCTTAGCTTCTGTGTGGGCCAATGGCGTCCCTCCTTGTTGCCGCTAAGCCCGCCCCTCCCATCCGCATGTCACTCAGAGGGATTAAAGAAGCTAAAGCCCCCCTCGCCCTGCCATCAGCCACTTTGGACCAGGAATCACTGACTAGAGGCAGGGGAGGATTCATTTTCCACATGCACACGTTATACATGCATTGGTACCCTTGGATTTTAAAATATGTATGCACACACATAGGCACATGCATTTGTGTACACACGTATACACACGCACACACCCAGATATGACAGAATTGAACAAAAACATCCTGTTCCTATGTCTCCATTTCAGTTCAATGGGACTCAAACTCAACTTTCACCCCCACCAGCTCCATTCCCAACCAGCTAAGAAGGCTCAAGGCAAGACGACAACTCACCTCCCGATCATAGTAGAGTGCTGCTGCACAGCGGCCTCTAGGAGGCGCTCTAGGATGGTCCATTCTCCCATGGCTGGGGTTTGGAAGCATCCACTGGACACAGGAAATCAGCGCTGGCCCCACCTCCTGCGGGCTTCCTAGTCAGAGGGACACCGGGGTTTTGGCGTTGCCTTCCCTCGTCCGATTCTCCAAGTCCAGGGTCCAAGGGTTGGGTTGGGTCGAGGTAGTGGAGCAAAGTGGGGAGCGTCCGGGGTAAAAAGGGGGAATCAAAAGGAGCAGAAACCCCTGAAGAAGCTCAGTGACGCCCCATTGCAGCTGCTGTGTGTCTCCCTCCCTCCTTTTTTACGGTGCTGTCACTGTCTCACTGTCCCAAACTGTCCCTACCTGCACCTGAGATGGTTGGATTGAAGCTTGTCTACCAGTGAGGCACACACCCAAACACTCACTATCCGTGTGTGTGTGTGTGTGTGTGTGTGTGTGTGTGTGTGTCACGCTCCCCTGGTCCGGCCGTGCACCTGCTCTGCGCTCATGTGAGTTTGTCTTCCCACTTTCTCTATGTTTTCCCTTTTGGTTCAGCGGCGGCGGCCCTCTGGGTGCGCCTGACCCTGTTTACCTCTTAAACAGCTGGTCTGCCCTGTTCATATATTCACACACACACACACACACACACACACTGACACACACACATACCTGGTGTAACACACACGGACGCCCCTGACTCGCAAACACAGCACTTTCTGTCCTCCTACTGAGTTGCGAGGACCGACCGCGGTTTGTGCAGACTGACACCCATCACTCACACACACACACACACACTCGCACATGCAACGACACTCCGCCCCTCACACACACTCATTCTTTGACAGCGTCTTGTAGTAGTCTGGCCGGGCTCGGGTCCATACGCTCATGTGAGTCTAAGTAACCAGGGATCTGTGTGTGTCTGCGCTCTCTCTCAACTCCTCCATCCTCTTCATTTCTCTCTCTCTCTCTCTCTCTCTCTCTCTCTGTCTTCCCTTCCAGTTGCTTCTCTCCTCCTGATATTTGGAGAGATTCCCCTCTCTCTCTCTCCACGTCCTGTTTTATCCTCCTTTCTTCTGTCTCTCTCTCTCTCCGCTGCTCCTTCCTTCTCTCCTGGTTCCGTTCAGGCGGCGCTGGACTGAAGCGTCGCTCTCCTCCTCCTCCTCCTCCTCTTCCTCTGCTCCCTCCGCTACCAAACTGTGCGTGAATCGCTGGTTTCTCCACTCCTCCTCTTCACTCCCTCGCTTTCTCTTTCGCTCTCTCTCGCTCTCAGTGTGGTTTGTGAGAGGCAGCTCTCCTTTCTTCTCCTCCCTTCATCTCTCCCCTCATCTTGGTTTTCACACTCCCTCTCTCTCTGTCTCTCTCTCTCTCTGTTTGCGCCCTCCACCTGCCTCTCTCTCTCTCTCTCTCTCTCTCTCTCTCTCTCTCTCTCTCTCTCTCTCTCTCAGCCAGTAGGCAGCCAGATCGTGCGTGTGTCTAGAGGATTAGAGAGTGGAATCATCTCTCTGCTCCTCCCCCCTCCTCTCTCTCTCTCACTCTCTCTCTCTTTCCCTCCACTCTCTCTCCATCGCTCTGTTTATCCCTTCCTCTCTCTCTGCCTCCCTCTCTCCTCTTCATCTCTCCCTGCTCCACCACCATCACCACCACACAAACCATTCCCCACTCTTCTCTCTCTCTCTCTCTCTCAACCCTCATCATCCCTTCTTCTTGCTTCCTCCCTCCATTCCCCTCCTTCTTCCATTTATTTCTTGTTTACGCTTATTGTACATCATCCTCTCTCTCCCAGGGTGTGTGTGTATTGATTCTTATTTTTTTCCATTTTGTTGTGAGCAAGAATGATCCTAGCTGTCTACATACACACATATATGTATATATATCCACACACACACACACACACACACACACACATATATACACACACGCGCCCATTCAGCCAAGGAGACAAGGGAAGCAAAGCTGAGGCTATGCAAGGATACTGAAGCAGAAAAGGGGAAGGGTGTGATGGAGAGAGAGAGCGTGACAGAGTGTGTGTGCGTGTGTGTGTGATGGAACTGGAATTAGTGACAATCATCAAGATTTAGAGTCATTTACTCAGCTGAGGCTCTCTCTCTCTCTCTCTCTCTTTCTCTCTCTACTCATGCAGGACTTGTGTTTTTTAAAGAGGACCGAACATCGCAAGGTATCACTGGGGGCAAGTTTATACATGTATGAATATTACATTTGTGGACTGTGTGTGTGTGTGTGTGTGTGTGTGTGTGTGTGTGTGTGTGTGTGTCTATCCTTACTGCTGGCTCTCCTCATTGACATGGCCACCAAACCGTGAACCCAGCATAATGAAGAAGTGATGCAGGCAGGGGCGCTGCTAGAAATCGCGGGTCCCCTTGACAACATGTGAGACGAGGCCCCTGCGCCAACGCATGTGACTTCCCAGCAAACATTTTGATTTGAATAGATGCTGATATGACAGCCTGCACCAGTGTTGAAAACCTGTGTAAATACAGCACTAAAATCAAAACTGAGACGACATCCGCAGTCGTCCATAGCTGCCACCTGCATCATTTTATGAAATCAGGATGTAAATATCTTTCTGATGTCAGTTCCATCACTGTCTGAAAGCAGCTCTGTTGGTTGCAGATGAGTGTTTCAGTGGCTTCCTCTGTCACTCCGCAGACCGCAGACCGGAGTAGTAATCTAGTCTGAAGGAGGTAATGAGTGACAGCACACACTCGTAATCTATTCCACCCCATGCCGAGACAATCTGGCAGCATCCGCGTCTCACACGTGAGGAGAGTAAGGGAAAAGGGGGAAAAACACACACACACACACAACTCAGCTGCAATCTGCCTCTGTCTGGCACAATCCTAACAAAACAAAACACTATAATATTCCTCTAATGTCCCTGTAAGGACAAGGTCGGGAGACAATTACATTAATCCATGGTGACTAGTAGCGCTAAATAAACTTGTGCTCTATGTCACAAAGCCAGTTCAACATCATCAGGGTATATCTGCGATAGCTGGCTTCACAAAACCAAACAATGACAGTGGTAATCAACTGGCTCTGTCAACTATCAGCGCGTTCACATGAAAGGGGCGGGGTTTGGAACAAATGGCTAATCACATGCAACATGGGCAGATCCAGAGCAGCTGATTTAAGATAAAATGAAACTGATCACCATGGGGAAATTACACACAACAGTTCAGTAGACTGTAAAAATGGCAAGTATGAGAAAGAAATTGATTACTAACATGTACGGTATGTTCTTCTCTAAAGAACAACAACGTGTGATCATGAATACATATGAGCAATACATTGTAACAGTGAAAAGGGTGCAGTATGGACCAATCACTCTGGGAATCCTATAAAGGAATTTCAGTGCACTTGATATGCAACTGTAAATGTCATTCATTATTAATCATTATAGTGAAGTAATGTCACTTACCAGCTATTTGTTAGAAGCTCTCTTTTACAGTCAGAGTGGGCAAATGGCCTGGAAACACTACAAACAGTTAATATATCTCTGATCTTCTTACTGTCTGTTAATTCAATAGTATCTCCCTGTAGAGTTTTTATTATTTGTCTCATTCATTTGATTTGAGTGCTTCTGTTCATATCTGGTTTTGTAAGTGAGAGTTTTACAATAAAGGTTATTTTCATAAATATGAACCTCTACAAATGTGATACATATGATCCTCTATGAATGGTGATGCCATTTTTCCAGAGTTTTTTGTTTGTGTGGGTCCAATAGCTTGAACATAAGCTGGTTAGGTGTGCAGTTACCATGGTGATGCAGGCCTACCTCACTTAAAGGTGAGCCACATTCATGACATCTGAAACTCCATAATCTAGCTTCCTAGAATACCCCTCTGATTTACATATCAACAACATACAGTATATCCAGCTGCCATAATGAACACTTACTACTCTTTATGGTATTTCTGTATCCTCTATGTTAACTATAATATTCCTATAGGAAGCTATAGATTTGCTGAGATATTTGTGTAGTGGGCTACAATTAAAAAAACGTTAGCAGATTATAGTTATTTTTCATAAAGGATACATTGTGCACATACAGATAAATGGAAAGACATACATAGAAAAGACAGATAAACCATTGAGACAGACAAGGCTATAAGTTGCAGAGACAGACAGACAGACAGACTGACAGGTTAAGCATGAACATCAAGGGGTAACGTAAATCAGATGTGTGGTTCCCAAAGTAAGGTCCAGAGACCTCCAGGGGGCCCCGAGCGACATGAGGAATACTTTAATTATACCGTTGTTTCAGTCACTAGAAATAAGCACATTAAGAGAATGTATAAAGATGAGTGATTTGATTAGAGGTTTCACTGCCTCCACTCTAGCCTACAGCTATGTAATTCTATAATCACTCAGAACCAAATACAAAAACAATGGATGGGTTTTCTTAGGGCAAAATATTATCAATGTTTGTCTGTGGTCTAATGTGTATTGAACAGCAGGATTGACATGATTAACTGTGGGAGCCCAGTGCTCCAGGGTCCAGAACACACTTGCGCATGTGTGTGTGTATGAGAGACAAAGAGAGAGAGAGTGCTAGATCAACTCTTTTGGGCAGCTAGGTGAGTGGGGGGCCTCTGTGGACTCTGAAGGTAAAAGATTACATTTTCACACTGATTAACGGATAAGAGGCTTTGGCACAGCTTCAGGCACCAGGGGACTGTGTGTGTGTGTGTGTGTGTGTCCTTGTCCACACCAGCAGGACACTGAAGGCAATTATGGTTTAAGCCAGTGGGTTGAAATCAATTATCACATGCCAACTTCCCCGAGCCTGGCTGTCTGCTTTTTTACCTGACACGCAACAATCTATTAAACAACTGCAGTTTAACCTTACTTTATTAATGAATTAATCCGATTATGGACGTTAAAAAAAAAAAAAAAAAAAAAAAGCATGTAGAGATTTTGGACATGCTCATGAACACATTTTGCCTCTTCCCTAAATGCTTTTTAATAACTGTTCATACTGTTGCAGGTCTGTCTGTAGAAGAGTATGTTAATCTGCTTGGCATCCAAAGCAGATGCCGACAAAGTCCCTAGATTATGCGAACGACTGAATGAATGTTTCAACTCCTGTCATTTTACCTCGAGCGACCTCGAGGACAGAGCATGAAAGAACCAAGTCGACACTGCGGTAAAAATCACCCAGGAATAGCGATGAATTTGAAAACTCACCAATTTCATTCATTATTTTTTACTACATTCTGATTTAACCCATCCAGCTTTCACCAAGAAAGTCACGATGTAGGCCGTTTACATATTCAGAGTGTTACAGTAATCCTGGCAAATTAGACTCATCTATACACTATATATAGAACTGACATAACCCCGGGCGATATCCATGCAGTGGATATTGACACTTCCTATAACTGACCCTGCTATTAACCTATGCATTAAGTCTTTATGCAGTGACACACTGACACTTGGCCCCAGCCTCAGCAGACCCGGCCGTACAGTAATAACCCTTAGATAACCTTTCTAATGCACATGGCTCCCACTCCGACGCATCTGCTTGTGTCACAGATTTAACAGGTGTGATGACAGTGAGGTTTCAGAGTGATAGGGGATATTATAAAATACACACGGAGCAGGCATTATATGAATATAATTGTTAATAACAAGTGATCGGCGTATAAAACTGCAAGGCACTGTAGACACAGTACAGCAAATACACCATGAGTCAAACGGCACACACATCTCCAGCGCTTTCAGTCTCATTTTAAATATCACAAAGTTGGAATTCCACCGTTGTGGGAAGCGTATTCATTTTAGCAGTTGTAATCATCACAGTGATTACTGACACAAGTACTGAGACCTTCAAATGGGTCCGGCGGGCCTGAAACAGTCATTCTGTTGCAGCGCCTGTGTTTGAACAGTTCAATAATGTTGCACTTGTGGTTTCTGAACATCGGCCAGCTTCTCCTGGTGTTCAGGTCCTGTGGTCTGGTGGGTCGGCATTAAGTGATCTCTCTGAAAGCCCTCTTCTCCACGTACTTCAGCTTGTGTTTCCTCTTGAACCTAAGAAAAGGGGGAAGGGGGGGTAATAGAGAGGAGAACAATGAGATGCGAGTAGGAAATGTACATGGAAGATATTTTACCAAAAAGAGTGCTTTCATACACTTTATGAATCTGCATGTTACTGGTTTGCAAGTCACTGGGACGTCTGACAAGCTGTGACGTAAAGAGTAAAGCAGAGGTTCCTTACTTGGCTCTCTCCCTTGGTTCAATCAGGTTCCTCTTCTGCAGACTCTTGAATCGATCCTTGAGGACGCTGCCCTCTGGCTGCAGCGCCGCCGCATTACAAGTGGTGAAGAGGGAAGACACAAGCCCAGACAAGTCCATGTGAGACAAACGTCACACTGCAATCGCTCAATGCACAATTCCCACCCCGATTTTAAAAATCCCGTTCGCACTACAAAGGCTGACTTAAGTGCCATTTAGAGAAATAATGGTAGGGGGAAAGAGAGGAGGGCCTAGACTCTGCCACTGGTAATGAGATCAGATGAAACTTTAATGATCCTTGAGGGGAAACTGGGTTGTTGCTGCAGCAGAGGACAGGATATAGCTAAGAATACGACAATAGAGAGAACTGAAGATAATACAAGTAACTACACCAACCAAACGCACCAAAACTTAATACAGATAAATAAGACTCTGTCCGCAAAGTGGACGTGCAAGCATGCATTGCCAGGTATTACTATTATACCAGTTAGTGAGGTACCTTGAGTTGTCGTAGGGAGCCGGCCAACTCGTCACTCAGCTGAACCTCCAGGTCCTGAGCCTGGAACCTGCAGAGGAAGAAACAGCAACTGTTTACCATGGCGAAATAAACAGTTCAGTCCCTGCTACACAGTCCACATACTGCCCGCTACTGAGACAATCAGTGATAAACATTCAAAGGAGTACATTTCCATGACTTGGAATGAAGCTTAACATGCAAATCCTTCTTAACTGCCTGCTCACTCACAGTTTGGATACAGACATCATCACTGGGGACAATGTGGGAAGCACCAAGTTATTTAAATATTGTTTTTTTTACTCCTTCTATTCTTCTACAAAGTGACTATTACCAAGCTTCCAATAGAAAACTGAGGTTGTCTCCAGCAACGACAAGAACATTTACAATAACTAAAGTTCACATTATGAACAACATTTTGCCAACGCACACACTTTTGTAGCTTGCAGAAACTAGATTTTTTTCTGCGGATCAAGGAAGATATTGGAGATTAAAAACAGGCCTAAGTGTTTAATAGTTTTAACATCTAGCAGCAGATAGGAGGAGATTGTTGGGTTGCGTACTTGAGTTTGCCGAGGCGTCTGGGCTGGGCTTTCTGGGCCTCCTGATTGGCCTTGCGTTGTTTCTGTCTCTCCTTGGTCTTCTGCTCCACCTGTTTGATGGAGGCCTTGATGGAGCGAAGCTGGAAGAGCTGCTGCCGCCGGTCCGTCTGCTGTCTGTTGGCCTGCCGCCGCTGCTCCTGGGGTGGGAAGAGGAGGAGAACGGTTGAGATGGACGATTAGATCTCGAAAAGAGGAAAGGAGGAGAAAGGGAAGGGCACGTGTCTCGATTCTAAACACCACTTGTTGACATGCGTTTTGTTGTAAAACTTGTGGCTCACCCAGAAACAAAGGCCTCATACACATTTGAACTTGGCAACTTTTTGAGAATGCTTCCTGAAAGCCATTAGAATCCAGACTTCCAGTAGTCGCAAAAATGCTTTACTTTGAACAACTTAACTCCTGGTTTTGGGAGCGGTTTGAAAACCTCTCACAGGTTTTAGCTGCAGGTGTGTTTAGTGAGTATGTAACATTTTGCTTTCTATATAATCATCAAGGATTGCACACACTGCAATTCCAAACTTGTCTCTGAAGAGTAATACTGTCATCAAGCCCCACTAGTAAAGTTCCAACTTCCCGGTTCATAAATACAACTTGCTGCGCTTTTGGTCGATAATAAACGGACCATGTAGCAAAAGGGATGACTGACTGGAGAAAATGTACAGCAGCTATGTAACTGATGTTTTCATTTGCTAGTACAAGTGATGTAGTATTCAACAACTTTTGGCTATTATTGGCTTCCGTGCTGTCTGGCATTTTCCCTCCTCAAGACACATTCCCTAAATGTCACATCTTAGCAACCCAGCCATCATAGAAAATTCATAGTTGTATAAACAACTTTGTTTGACCGTTCATGTGCGGCCAACTGCAATATTTCTGAGAGCACTTGAAGACAGCATAAATCTTGCAGTGTTTTGTTTGATAAATTATTCTGTCAAATAACTCCATTAAATTTTAGGAAATATGAGGTTTTCAAAGAAGCTCGTAGCTGGATCCAGCAAGTGTCCTACTGCTTGGTTATTGCCTACAGTGTACAGTGTGTGACTTCACTAAATTAATTAAGACTATATTTCGCCAACATCACCACACTTCAAGTGTCAAGATGTTAGACTCTGTTCCACATTTAGTATGGCAAAGATGTCAGCCGAGTAATGCAAAAGAAGTGATGATTCTATATGTCAGTGAGCGATTGTGAAATTAACCAATTGTAGAAACTGTACGAACTGCATGCAGCACCTGCTGATATGAATAAAATGTATGTTGAATAGGGATGCAAATTTTCAGAAATTTCCTTAATCGATTGTCGGTCACGTTAATGATCAATTAATCGATTAATCATTATGTAAAAAACAGCTTTTGACACAGAAAATAGAAAATGCGTGTTTTTACACCTGTCTTTAGGCCTACTCAACAAGTTAATCAACCAAGCGCAATTCAAAAGAGTCGGGACTCCCGACAACGGACGTCAGTGTTTCCCACAGGCTGAAAATGTACTTTCTTTAGGGTTCATTACTTTAAATTGTCTTTACATTGTGTCCAACGGAACCGGTGGAACTGGTGGAATATGCAATGAAGTCTCTGCACTGCACTCATGTTAACTTTCTGAGTGTTGAGCAGCGTTAGAATTGTCCAATTGAAAAGTATCAAGTTACTCTTTACCGTTACAACACATGCGAGTTCAGAGAAATTGTGGAATTTTATATTTTTTTACGAACGTTTTCAGAACGGGAGACGGACTGTCAGGTTGAGTACAGAGCTACTGCATCGCCAAATGACAGACATGACATGATGCGCACATTAGACTCATTACAGAGAGATTTAGATCAATTTCTATACATTGATTAACTGTTTATGTTGTGCCGGCTGTGCCGATATTGTGGTGCTGCCACAGTTTATGTATTGGAAACAATGGCACGACAATCTACTGGTTTATTTAAGAATAAGAGCGTATCTACGTGGTCAGGGATGAGTCCAGTGCGCAGCCTGGTGACAGTCGGTCCATCCGCTGAAACACACACTCCGGGGGAACAGCTGTCCCGGGTCGGGAGGCACAAATAGTGTCGCGCCAACTTCGCCAGCCGGGGGAATGCATTCTCTTTCATTGTGCTTGTAGAGGTGCTGTATTTCAACTTTGTATTACAATGTTTACAATGAACACTGTTGTCTTTTCGGGTGTAATGCTTCCGCCTGCTTGCTTGGCTTTCTTCTACCTCTGTATAGGCGGTGAAAGTTAAATTGCGCCCTTGTGGCGGTAAATCATTTCCGAAAAAAATGAGAAATAGCACATAACGTACATTATCGATTAATACATGCTTGATCGATCAAATTATTAACAGTGATTAATCGATCGTCGATTAATCATTAACATCATAAGGAGCCATGTAGCATGGTGAAGTCTTTCACAAGCTGCGTGCTACAGTGAACGGTACAGCTAGTGGTTAGGTTTGTGTATGTAGTGAACACTGTATGTACCTTTATCTTGTCAGCCCTCTCTTTCTTCCTCTGTCTCTCCGTCTTCTTCGCGGCCAATGAGATGGCTCCCACTGGCACGTCATCCCCTTCCTCATTAGGGTCTTTCTCCTCCTCCTCCTCTACCAGGCCTTCCACCTGCTCCTGGAAGACTGTCTCCTGCACACATGCAAACACGGGTCAGATTAAATCCATGATCAAAGCTTCTACAGCATTGAGCAGGGAGATCATCACAGTTGCTGGACTAACAACACGCCAAACATGTACCTCTGTAGCTATGTCTTCTTCGTTGACAGCCAGCTGTTTCTCTATTTTCTGTTCTTCCTTTTGTTTCTTCACCTCCACCTCATGGGCCTCCAGCAGCAAGGCCTGGGTTAACAGAGCAAGAGAGAGATTAAGATGGTACGGTGTCAGTGGCATGTCAGGAAGGCTCATCATTTCAACAACAACAACATAACTAAAGGGGCTGGCTTTAGTTAGAATAGTTACCCCAGTACTTGTATAGCAAGGTGAGTCAACACAGCACTAAAACAAATTATGGAAAAACATTACACATCTTTGAGTTGGTTAGCACAATTAGCACCTTCGTTTGAAGCATGCAAGTTGGTAGACTCAGTATCACAAGTCATTGTTTGCTTTGCAGGAGTCTAATTGTAACCATATTGTTGTCATTCTTAATTGTCTACAAAATGTAGACAAATAGATGGGTCCCTCGCATTGCTGCTTTGCTATTAGAAAAGCTATGAACAATGAATTTATTAGAAGTTCAATATATTTCTTTGAAAGTATCCTAAGTTCCCATTGAATATCTACATGTTTTGAAACTCTGTCATGTGATTTGGTGAGTACTCTGGGTGTCTGCAAGGTTCACCAAGGTAAATATTAGACTTTTTGATGCTAGTTAGAGTGAAATATAAAGACCAAATTCACAGTTGAAATAAACATGAAAACAACTATATACTTGTCAGAACATAAGTCTGCACGACTGAGCTTATTTCTCACTGGAAAAAAACATCACACTAAGAAACCTCAACAAGAGACCTCTTAAGATGCACAATGTTGTATTTAAATGTATTCAAGACCTTCTACTGAGTTTAGATAGTAGATATTTAAAGAAAAAAATTAAATAAAAAAAACGTTGGTACGAGCCCTACTCTCTGCAGCAGTCAACTTGACACATGAGCAGGTGGCGTTGCTCTAGTCTGAGGCTGACTGAGGGAGCAGAGTGGTGGGTTACCTGATGGGAGAAGAAGTCTGGGTTGTAGGATCCTCCAGGAGCGATCACCTCCACTGCAGGGAGCACCGACGGCTTCTCATTCAGCTTCTCTGGACGCTGACAGAACAACGACACATCAGTCAAACTCCAACCAACACACACAAATAATAGTCAAACTCACACTGGTGGCAAATAAATAAGGAGCCTTCTTTATTAGTGACGCACTGCTGGCAGCTCATTTGATTAAACCTTCACCAAACTGTATAAAAACATTTCAGTTTGAAAACCATCACCCAGATACATTCACTCTCACCTTGACAAGCTTCTTGCCAGTCTGTTGAAGGTACCAGGGGTCAGCTGCATCTTTGGCTGCATTATGAAAAATAAAACGGTTACAAATATACATATGAATTGGTTCTGTTATACTCAATACTTTTAACTGAACTTAATTCCATAATTGCTGTCTGGCGCCCCCATTTGAAACACAGTTGTCCTTTTGCTGGTTTTGTTTACATGGTGATTTGTTCAATTCAAGACATTTTTCTCTGAAATTTCATGTTTGAGCTTTCGATACAATGACTGGCAGCATATGACAGCTGAATATTATTTTTGTCTGCAGACACTGCAGCAAAATCAATTTTGAACTGTAACGGGTTAAGAAAGAAAGGGAGAAAAAAAAGCTTATTTAACATCCACAAGTCCAACTTTTCAAGAACATTCGTGAATATATGAAAAGTTCAGATGGCCAAAATCCTGACCGCATCTTCCAGTCCAAGTAGCTATGTTTCTATTCAGCACAGTTGCCCGAAACAGTGGGCTCAGAGAAAGCCTATGAGAATGACTATGGCAAAGGACTCTCACCCTCAACTTCTAAATTTGGTTGGTGTGGCCTACATTGGGACTAAATATGGTTAAATCAAGCCTTGTGTGTTGAAATGCGGACTCCAATTAGGCCAGCCCTCGCCATTTCACAAAACCATGAAAAGCCTGCATCAACGTTTTCCCTGGTGGATTCCTGTTTTGGAGATCCAGCCAACTGATGGAGATCAGCTCAAAAAGTTTGAGGAAATCTTGTAATATCCATCCAGCCTTACACCCCCCATTTGGAACATGTGGATCATACACAATCTCTAAACTTTATTTCTACATGTGTATCTTTCAGTATCCTCAGATCCCCAGGGGGCCGTTCACATAACAGTCCCCTGAGCTCCACGTTTGTCTTCACATCCCCACGAAGGGAATACTGGGAGCGCAAGGATGGGATCATCACTGGACAGACGGACACACACACACACACACACACACACACACACACACACACACACAACTCACACTGTTGTCCCCACAGGTCGTAGTAGCCTCTGTCTGGGTTGTTGTTGGCCTCTGTCGCTGCCTTCTTGGCCGTCTTGTCGACCGGCCGTCTGTTCAGCAGCCGCTTCTGACTGCGCGACACCACGCCTTTGGCCGCCAGCTGCTCGGCCTTCTGGGCGATGCGACGGAGCTTCTTGGCATTGGGCTGCTGGTGGGCCAACACACTGGGGAGAGGGCAGATGAGAGATGAGGACTCGTGGAAAATGTGGTTTAGGAAAAAAGGCGAGGTGAGATGCAGGGAAAGGGAGAAGCGACAGAGGAGGTGAAGTAGATGCAGGAAGGCAGTAGGAAGTGATGCAATTCAAACAGGGGAAGGCAGCTACTCTGTCTCTCACTGGATGCTTAAGCCTGTGTGACTGAACACCGGCTACACTGTAGTGTGTGTGCGTATTCTCAGATCCCCAGGGGGCCGTTCACATAACAGACCCCTGAGCTCCATGTTGGTCTTCACATTCCCATGAAGGGAATACTGGGAGCGCAAGGATGAGATCATCACTGGAAACACACAGTTCTCAAAAACCTGAGAAAAAGTAGGGCAAGGCTGATGTTTCGATATACTGGAAATATATCAGGTGGATCTAATCTTTCCCAGTTTTCAGTATTGGACTCAAAAAACATGCATGGGTTGGCTAGACTGAAAAGCTAGGGGACAGGCAGGAGGAATAGGAAAGGTGAGAGTATAGCAGGGGAAGGCTAGATTCATACTCTTGAAAGAGCTGGTTTGTAACTACAATCCACCAAAAAAGGCATTAACAATTCAAGAGAGCAAACTGTGTGCCATTTCGTCTGATAATGACTGATTAAGTATGAATCTAGCCACAGAGGGAGGGTAGAGGACAGAAGGCCATGACAACGTGAACTGACTCTTTAGGCGGCGGGACGAGGGAGTCGTGCTGCAGTATCAGGTCGATCCTCAGAGGGCGAGACGCTTTCCTTTTCCTCTTCTTCCCCTCTTCAGGTTCCTCCGCTTCACAGAGAAGAGAGAGAATTCAGCCTCACCCAACAAAGTACCAACAAGCAGATACACAAACAAATCTCTACACCGATCGATGTCCAAAAGCACCGACCAAGCTTTTCATTTACACATACCCTAGTTTGAAAAATGCAGGGCTACACTTTTGTCTTTATTCACAATTACATTCTACCTACTGAATAGTACCGTAGTCAAAAGCTGAACAGTGGTTGACAACAATGTGGAGTTATTATTTACCCTTCTGTGTGGTTTTCTTCTGGTGTCCAACATCCAGAAAGAACAGACTGTCATCTGACTTCTCAGACAGCAGACCCCTGTCAGACAGAAACATCAGATTATTACACATATGAGGCTGACCACTGAAGAAACAGAAACATTTCCAGTGATTCCAGTGATTTCAATGCTTGAAAGGGTATCAAATGGATTATTATAGGGAGATTTCAAGTTTCTACTAGATGTTGGGAATTTCTATTTAAAAAAAAAACTAATGGCAGATACAATTGGTGGACAAACATTATCTAAAATCATTGTAACATGTGGCATTAAGTTAGTTTTTTAAGACAAGACTAACAAATTGAAAGTGCCAGCTTAGCACTAGTGGGAAAACACGGGGCGCGTAAGATTTTCATTGTTTGTTTATCTTATTAGAAATCAGGAGGACTTGCTAACACAATGGTGCTTGTTAATCAAAGCAACACTGAATTTCTAGACTTTTTTTTATTTTTTTTAAATGGAGTTTGGCGTGAGACTGTCTCCATGCAGGAGAACAGCATGTCTCGAGGCTAATAGCCATACAGGCCCATGCAAGATGCCTTCATCAACAGGGCTGCTGAAAATATAACGTTAGTGTAAAGAAATTCTCACACGCCAAGTTTAAGCCAGAGTCACAATCTGGAGTCTGTCCATCTTACACCTCGTCGATATTAACATTTTGTTATCTACTCCTCGTACACCTACCCTGTAGTCCTCTGCTGGAGCCGGACGTCGTCTAGAAACTCTTCGACATCTTGAACGTCGCTGTGTTTGTTCCAGTTCTTCTTCTTATTCTTATTAACACGTTTTCTCCGACTGCTGAACAAATCCTCGGGGTTTGTGGAGGACTTTACAGGTAAAAAACCTGGCTGCGCAGCCACCACGCGTTTTAGCCTCCTGGCAGCCGCCATGTTGGAGAATAACACGACGCGTTTCTTCTTCTTTAGTACCGAGGCGGTGGAGTTGAGCCGTGGTGGCGCCACCTGCAGGACTGACAGTGTAAATGGCGGCGCAGATGTTAGGACGTCACCTTATAAGTAAAAGTTTTAAAACATTTTTTTTGTCTTTCAGTGCATCATATTTATTAAGACTATCTTAAATTATTCGTATTTAAAATGTGATGATTGTGGTGGCATAGTTTTAGGTGATATTCAGACAATAAGGAATCATATGATTTTTTTAAATGATCATTATTATTTTGATAACTTAATAAACACAAAAGTAATACAATGAATATAGTGCTAGCAGTCTGGACACATGGGCTCAGTGGCACCCATTTTATATTTTCTCTTGAAAACTGACAGTGCTTCACTTTTTTTTCTTTAAAATTAAAATGCTCAATTACATAAATAATTAATACTTAACTAACCAGAACTGTCGATAAACAGAAATGTGCAAAACTTGTTGCATGAATGTGGGTCAGGTCATGCAGTTGTTTATCATGTTGCTGTAACGTATGTATGTAATATGTTTGTCCCAAATGCATTATGGGAAACGTGTCTCCTATCGCTTTCCTATGTTCTTTTTCCTTTTTTTCCTCCCTTCATTTTATTGCGAGAACAACGCTTTAGAGACTCCAGAATAAATTCACAATTTTGAGCTGTTATCTTTCACTAAGTTTTCAAAGGTAAGTGTCACCTTTTCAATAAAACTCCAATCTATCATTTAATGTTTTTTAGTTCTCGGGTTGACATGTTTTTTCGTTTATTTTTGGTGAAAAAGAAAACGCAAAGCAGACGAGCTATTATCTGCTTGCTCGGGGAGTCAGGGACCTAAAAGCACTTGTGATCTGGTCGAATTTGACTCGGAAATGCGCCTAAAGTGAGGGGTCATCTGACAAAATATTGTTCACCAATAGCTCCATTGACATGTCTAGTGTCGTCTTCAAAATGTATATTCCAGTTTCATGCCGCAGTTTTTATATTGTTCGGTCGTTTTTATCATCACCCTCTTCGTTTGCTACAACGATTTTTCCTTCCCGTTTACATTCTTCTAGCCAGCAGCCAGCCATCATCTTTAGGTGTGCTGGTTTGCTGACATCGAGTAGCCCGCGCGGGCGGCGTCCCTTGGTTTTCCTGCGAAATAGCTTATTTTGAATAAAAAATCAAGTCTCGTGCTTACCCGGGGAATTCAGATGAACGAAACGAACAGACCCACATTCAGTGCGCAAGGGGCGGTGCTAGACGGTCGATTGTGTCGTTGTTATTGGTGTAAAGGCTCAGAAAATCCCGCCCCTGAAGCTCATATACGGATTGTTATTGGTTTAGGTGATAAAGAGCTCGACTGTGATTCGCTACCTTCGATGTCCTTCTTGTTTCCAGTCATTGCATAAGCTGCCTTGGATACAGTTTGACATATTTTAGGCTGCTAGTGCAGATATTTTGTTTTCTAGCCCACTCTAACTTCAGGATAGTAACTGTCATGTTTAATGTAAACTTTTAAGTCATGATAGATACAGCTGGCAAATTATTTTTTTTAGCTTTGACATTTTCATTTTCAACAACCCTGAGCCTTAAAAAAAAGCTTTGTAATGACTTTACTGAAACAAACCCTCCTATCTCCCCTCAGGTGATCTGTAGTAACCATGGCCCGTACCAAGCAGACTGCCCGTAAGTCCACTGGAGGCAAAGCCCCGCGTAAGCAGCTGGCCACAAAGGCTGCCCGCAAGAGCGCCCCTTCCACTGGTGGGGTCAAGAAGCCCCATCGTTACAGGTGAGGGCAAATGCAGCCTGTCTATTAGTGCTGGCAAGAGGAACAACACCAGATCGGCCACAGTTTCATGCATTTCTTCACAGCCCTTTATTACACCTGTCACTATAAACTCAAACACAGCTGACACAGTTGTATATTCTACAATTTCTCTCCAGTTCCCAAGAAACAGATTGTACAGACATTTTAGCTTGCTTACTAATGCAGTTAACTCAGCTAATATCAAAACAAAACAAAGAAACAACTTTGTCACAAAACATTAACACAGTATGCATGTTCTCAGTACACTTGGATTGTAATTTGAAAAAACACTTAAAACACTTTTTTTTTAATCAATAATTGGAGTGGAGCTGAAAATCTACCCACTAGTGTCAAATCCTTAGTAGTGGAAAGCAGCTGAGACCGGAGTACACAGTGTGCTCAAGCATGCACCTGTCCTACCAACAATAAGCAACAGAGGGTGCAAGCTGAACATGAATATAAGTGCACAAGAATCATGTATTCTGCAATATAGTCTGCTGAACCTCAAGGAGAAGAACTTCAATTCACAATAAAGCAGGTTCCTTCTCAAATTTTCCCCTATATCTCATTTTGTGCCTCTCCCCATCTGCAGGCCCGGTACCGTGGCTCTGCGTGAGATCCGTCGTTACCAGAAGTCCACTGAGCTGCTGATCCGCAAGCTGCCCTTCCAGCGCCTGGTGAGAGAAATCGCCCAGGACTTCAAGACCGACCTGCGTTTCCAGAGTGCGGCCATCGGAGCTCTGCAGGTCAGTGGAACAGATAGAGAGGGAGGGAGGGACGGAGGGAGGGCTGTTGCATGCAAGGGGGATGGGTCATTTCAGCAAAAGGATTTCATTAGATAAGGTTTTACTGGCATGATACAAATATATTATCAGGTTAAATTGCCTCTTGCTGGTTTATTGTTACTATTAACCTGACACCATGTTTTATTCCCCCTTAATTCCATTGTTTCTCCTCTGTCCCGTCTGCAGGAGGCCAGCGAGGCCTACCTGGTGGGTCTGTTTGAGGACACCAACCTGTGCGCCATCCATGCCAAGCGTGTCACCATCATGCCCAAAGACATCCAGCTGGCACGCCGCATCCGTGGGGAGCGCGCATAAAAAAAACAAAAAACGCTTTCTCTCCCATTTATTATAGAGCATCCTCTCGTCCCTTCACCACTCTTTTCGTCCCTTTCCTTCCTCTATACTTAGTTGGTAGTTTGGTTTGAGGTTCTATATATCATATGATTGTGATAACCGTAAAATGTGTAGTCACGTCTCCTTTGGTGCTACTAGTAGCAGAGTTTGCTTAGAATACGTTCATGTATGTTTGAAACTTTGAATCGCATACAATTACACTCCTCACGTCTAACTAGCTAGCTCACAGGAATACCTAGTTATCTGTATAGAATGGGTGTTTTTGCGAAGTCGAGAATGTCTCGTGTTCTCAAATCGGCATAGGACATAGCATTAAGGTTGAGACATTTTCATCTTCGGACAGACACATGCATTGATATAATGGGTCTTACCTTCTGAAAAAGTTTTTTTTTTTTTTTTTTTTTAAACAGAAATTTGATGTAATAGTAGTGTTTTTTTACGATAATGGTGTATTTCTACTGTTACTGTTAAATGTATGAAATCACAAAAGTTTGATTCTGGTTGTCAATTAGAAACGTCATTGTGCTATAATGACACTGCATGGTTTGACAGACTACAAGCGGCATATATGTAGCAGACCTATGTTGATCATATTTTAATTTTCAGCCACATTATTATATCCAGGTAATGTTATGACTTTTTGTTCCTCTCTCAGGTTGATATGATAACCTATGATTTTTTTTTTCTACTGTGTTTTTGATTTATGTTTTTGGTCATTTTTAAAAGCAAATATTTGTACTCCGGAATTCACATGCAAACATGATAATAAACGGATTCTTGTGGTTAACTAAGATGTACGAGTGGTGAGCACAGGCTGGGCAATGAAGCTGTCTAGAAAAAGATTCTTTGCTCATGCATTCATTTTGTAAGTCACAGTGTTTGTGATTGATAACTAAACATCCCTTTTGGAACTGTATAGTTGGCCTTGTGAAATCTGAGTGAAAATAACTGCAGATAACAGCAAATACTAAGCAGTTAAATCTGTATAAGTCAACAATGATCCTATTTTCAATCACAATCAGTAATCAAATACATAATGCAGATGAGAAAATAAGTATGAGAAACCAGGCAATTATTCTACATTATACAAACATACGGTATGTTAAAATTCAGGGGTGTCATTTCATTAAACCCTGAGCTATGGCAAAGTCCCTGCATCTTGGTCAGTGTGATAAATTATTAGACACATAGGTCACCAAACTATCAGCTATCAGAGTGAACACTGGCTCTGAATACTCCCCTGATGTGCTTTTGTTTCGTTTTTTAATAAAATATGGCTTCCACATAGATTTCTGGATTTTTACTTGCTCTTTGTTCTCCATTATATTTTTTAACAAATACAATATCAACTTTGGACTCTTGCTGTATGGCTAATGAAAAACCATGACATCATGGTAAAATTCATATGCCATCAGTGGAAAAAGGCAAGACAACCCAAACAACAGCAGGTCCGTATTTTAGATACTTGGCCATAGATATACGTAAGATCAAATGTACTGACTTGCAGACGAACATTTACAAACTTAATGAGCATCTCGATAAACTAAAAATCGTGTTTTCCAGCACGTATCCAGCATGGCTCAAACTGACAAAAGTAACCAAAGAAATGTTGTAAACACTGTTGCATTGTGGGACAGATGATTGACGCGGCGGCCATTTTCCCGCTGGACGCTGCTTCCCATTGTAGATACGAAGAAGAAAATAGAGACAAGCGAAACATTTCCCACGTCTTCTATTCAGACTTTTCCCTTAGGTAAGTCCCTCGAAATATACTACCATGAATGTGAACGAACTTTGGATTTTTTAAGTTACAGATTGACACATTTCTAGGCATATTTAATAGAGAAAAAACTATAATTTCATCGTGCGGAAAAATAACAAACACGGCTATCGAACCGAAGGTAAAATGCAGTCTTTTCTACACCCGTTCAGACGAGGGGAAATTCTGTTTCAAATTATGCGCGGGTTCAGTTCGGTTCTACGCAGCCGTTAGGGACCTTTCAGCTTTCCTATGTCTATTTATGAGTTCCTTAAAATGTCTTCTTTATAGTTCTTTGATCGCTCGACACGCTGGCACAGTCGTTATTTGTAAAATTGTCATTGTTTATGTGCTACTCCTTTGCTCTTCTGCCCTGGGTCTTTATCCCGTTTGCGCATCAAACCGCCGCCATCATCAGAGCGGAGTAGGCGGGCCTAGCAACAGTCTCGGGGAACTGTAGAGCCCGCCCACTTTTATAATTCTGCATGCTGATTGGCTATGGTTCTATATTTACAGCAGCGTAATGCCTTTTCAGCCAATAGCATCGACGGTCATTTTTGATTGACGTCTGTCTGGCTGATTATGATAGGGAATGTCTTGTGTGTATTCTTACCTAAAAGTTCACTTCCTTGAAGTTGTGTGGTTAATTCTCAAAACTTTATCATTTTTTAAAACTGTCTTTTAACCTTTATTTAGCAAGGATAATCCCTTTTGAGGTTAAGAATCACTTAAGGAAGTCAATCAAGGAAGTTGCTGTTGCCGCTGTTAACAGCAGTATCAAGATGTTATGTAAAAGTGTCACACCAACAAGATGAAGCAATTTACAAAGCCAAAATCGACTCAAATTCACATTTGCTTTGTGTTTTTTTTTTTTTTTTTTCTATTCAGTATTTTCTATGCTTGCATTCTTGGTGTTAACTTAATAAGGGTGGGGGTCACAGATCTATCTCAGAATGTTTTATTTTGTGAGTGAGCAGGGTGAAAGGGGACATGACTTAAAAGAAGAAATAATAACCGTGGAACACGTTGCACAAGTTAATCAATTTGAAGCAGTTGTGATTCAGCCTAACGCTTGTGTCTTTCTCCATCTTCTTCAGGTGATCTGTAGTAACCATGGCCCGTACCAAGCAGACTGCCCGTAAGTCCACTGGAGGCAAAGCCCCGCGTAAGCAGCTGGCCACAAAGGCTGCCCGCAAGAGCGCCCCTTCCACTGGTGGGGTCAAGAAGCCCCATCGTTACAGGTGAGACGGACGACAAGGGCTCCCACACAAGTGTTTTCACTGACAGACAGATATCTTAAACCTTATGAGTTCCAGATGCATTTACAATTGCAGGGAGAATAAGATGAAAAATGTTTTAAAATGTATCGAGGAATAAAAAGGGAGTAAATAAAACTTGTCACCTCTCAGCCCCTAGATTTTGAGCAGGGTTCCCACACTCCTGGAAAACCTGGAAAAGTCTAGGAATTTTAAAATTGTATTTCCCAGGCATGGAGAAGTTAAGAAAAATGCTAAAAGGGAGAAAAGTTTTTGAAGTCATGAAATTTTATTTGTGAAGTTAATGTTGTTGCTTTTTTTTCTTTAATACTGTCAAATGTCACAAAAAGCTGTGGCTGGCTCCAAAACAGTCTAGGCCTCCCTGTTGGAGGAAAATATTGTTGGTTGCTGACTGTTTTTTGTTAACAGAGTTAAAATGATATTATGACCTTTTGATTTTTGAAGTGAAAAACAAACTTTTTAATTCAGTCTCATTCAAATTTGGTCACGGAGAAGTCATGGGAAAGGTAATAGAAAAGTTGTGCAATTTCATAAGTGAAAAGGAGTGGGAACCCTGTGTGAGATTTCATCTTACTACCTATAGATGTATAGATGTCGTTGGAATTTTCATGTAGTTAACACAAGAGGACTTTCTGCAGCTCAATTCTGCAATTTCCTATACCTGTCTGACTCAATTTTTTCTGTATTTAAGGCCAGGTACCGTGGCTCTGCGTGAGATTCGTCGTTACCAGAAGTCCACTGAGCTGCTGATCCGCAAGCTGCCCTTCCAGCGCCTGGTGAGAGAAATCGCCCAGGACTTCAAGACCGATCTGCGTTTCCAGAGTGCGGCCATCGGAGCTCTGCAGGTCTGTAGCACAAAACCAAAAAGAACTCTACTAAATCCACGCTATGCGCTCATAGGGTGCTACTGAGTGTTAACAGTGTAAGGACCAACTGTACACTTAACCTCTTCATGGATGTGATAGTGTAAAGGCCTGACAATTTAAGTGTCTTCTTAACCATGTTGACTAGGTGTGATGTTAAAGGGAAAATAAGATAAGAGATAAGATGAAAATTTAATCACCATGTGGAAATTGGGTTGTTGCAGCTGCACATAGTAACAGGCTAAAGCAGAAAGAAAAGTAGAATATAAATTAGAAATTAGCAAATAGGGGTTATTTAAACATAATGTAACCAACAATTTCAACACCAGAATGCATTACGTAGAAATGTATGAAATAAAACTGTGAAAAACGAAATATAAGAAAGTATGGCACTATGTGGGTGTGCAAAATAACAGCAGTAGAACATACAGACACAAAGAAAAAATGAATGGAAAAATATGTCCAATATGAAAATGTACCAAAAATACGAAATATATGCATTATGAGATAAGTGAAAAAAAAAATCAAAATATATGCACTATACAGCAAATAAGAAGATGAGAATATTAAGAAAACACCTGTAAATGCGTCACATTCACACAGTGTACAAGCAGGAACTGATAACTGTTGCGTTCCCCATTGTCTCCCCTCTGTCCCGTCTGCAGGAGGCCAGCGAGGCCTACCTGGTGGGTCTGTTTGAGGACACCAACCTGTGCGCCATCCATGCCAAGCGTGTCACCATCATGCCCAAAGACATCCAGCTGGCACGCCGCATCCGTGGGGAGCGTGCTTAAACACCCTCTCCTCCTCCTCCTCCTCCTCTCTCCTTTTCACCTCCTCCTCCCTTCACCAGTCTGTCTCTCCCTCCCTCCGTCCCTCATCTGCTCCCCCTCCCTCTCTCCCCGTGTTGGTAGTATGTAGAGGAAAACTGATTATATTATGAATAAAGTGTATAGTCGTGTTTTTTCTTAGTGCTCTCGGCAGCAGACTTCTAGGGTACTCTCTTTTTGTGCATGTACCTGCTCGCTGGTGATCAGACCCGCACGAGCACACGCTCATACGCGTCTCCTAGTTTGCACCGTTTCCGCTCTGCCTCAAGAAACTGGCAGGAGAGGAATATTGGGATGGGAGAATAGGAGAATGAAAAGATCTGGGCCGGGACGATGCAAGTGTGGGAGGGGCAGACGGGAGGAGGGGACGGGTATTTGTCTGCTGGGAGACTCTTCTCTCTCCTCTCCAGCAGGGTGCTAGAAGAACTTACCTGCTCCTCTCCTCCCGCTGCCTACCTTCGACCAGCCTCCGCCGACTAGTGTGCAGAGACCAAGCCGCCCCGGGCGCCGGTCTCTCCTCATAAAGGCCGAGGCTGGACTCTCTGTCCCTATGTGTCTGTGTGAGTGTCGGCTCCGATCGCCACAGCAAATTGTATACAATCCATCAGCATCTTTGGAGAAGTTGATTTATGATTACCATATTGATCATCGCTGTTATGGGTCATGTTATGTTTTTTGCTTTGTTTTGTTTCGTTTTTTTGTTTTGGGTTTTTTTTCAATAACACTCAAACACGAATGGGATTTTTCACTGCAAAAGAGAACTATTTGTGAATGACTTGGAGGTGGGGGGGGATGATTCAGATTAAAACACTTTTACAGAGAACAAAGCAGATTTGAAATATTTTTTGATGTACCAAGCTACTGACTTGTTTTGGCAACCAAAGTTTGATCCTCTTGTAGATTTGTCTTTTCCTAATTGACAGAAGAGTTTAACCCCATTTGTTCCTGTTGTGTTCAAATTGGCTTCGTCTACTAATGATATAAGCCAAAGCATGAGAACTGAAGTGTGATTCCAGTGATATTTTTTTAGTAACGGCTCATTTTTTTAAAACAAAGGACCTTTTTATTACAAAGGTTCATGGAGATTTGTAATGTTCTCCAAAACCAAAAGTTCTCAAAGTGTGAAAATGATCTCTTTTTTTGACAAATGAAGTGATAAAATGTGAAACTGTATTGTAAATCAATGTTACATGATGAATAATTATGGTCAGGTTTTCTGTATACGTCCCCCCTTTGCTTCTCTTCTTTCTCCAGATCGGTTGATCATCTGTGTACCGTTTCTCAGGTTGACTCGTCACCCTTTTAACTTAAATCTTTTTTTTCTCAATTAGATTTTTTTTTTTTTTTTTTTGGAAATGTTGAGGATGATGTTTCAATTAAACAATGTTTGTAATTTCCAGATTTGTCATATAAGGTGGTAATAAATGGATGTTACACACGCTCCCCCTGCAGTCTGTCATTTAACCGAACCAGTTGTTTGTTATAGTTACAGTATACTAAAACTGAAAGCTGCAACAGGTTGATAAAAAATATTGAGAATTATAAAGCCTAATGCAACAGTGTATATAAAGGTTTGATCAAATGGTAATTTGTTAGAAGAATTTTACAGTTTTTATTTATTTTCCTGAAAAGGAATCATTAAATGTTGAATGAATGTTGTTGAATGTTGAATCATATATTCAACATTCAATCACTAAATCTGAAATAACAAGGAAGTCTCCCTTAATAGAAACCACAGAATTGAGGCTATATGATTTAATCAAGGGGCAAAATTTGAAGCTCTTCTTTTGACATGAATTGGTGCGTAAGCTTTGCATAAAATGTTTTGAGTTTTTACAGTCAAATTAACTGTATGTCATTCCATTGGTAACAAGCAACCAAAAAAATGCAGAAATATTGCTATAAATTCAAGTAGTACTGTTACTGCCTCCAGGAAGATGTCTCCTATTCAGTGTCAGTGGAGCAGCAAGAGGATTTGTCTTTATCTGTAGATTATATCATTAAGCAAGTCTTGGCTCTTTGCATTTCTAGCTTTGCAACAAGCTTACATGTTCACACATGGTGAATAAACCGTCCCACATCATAGAAACACCGTACGTGAGCTGTGTTTGAGAGCAGCTTTTCCCTTTAGGTTCTAATTTACAGTTATGTAACCTGACCTATAATCCCAGATCAATAACACTATTCTTAGAAACCGGATGCATCCTCAGTAGCCTTTGTAGACCGAGGTGTAGAGACCTTTACTGCGTGAGCCTTTGTCTCTCACCTGGTGCCAGCTGCACCACTAGATGGGGCTAAAATACCATATTTGTGTTGGTAACATCAACCTCAAACTCCTTGTACTGAGCACTGGCCCTCATGACATTAGAATGGACTGGAGCTAGATAATGGGACCACTGGTATTTGTTATTGGTAGGTAAATTAAATCAAATGCACTAACTGGTATTTATGCAATGTGAATGCATGCAAATAGTGAGGGAAACGCATGTGGCCGTTAATGTGCATGCCTACACACTCTCTTTTAATTTCTCTTTCTTAGACACACAGACACACGCACACTTCTAATTAACCGTAAGCACTTGTAACCTTAACCCTTAAATTAACTTTAACTTGAATTCCAACACTAACCTTAGTCCTTAACCCCATTTTCCTCTAATGACAAGTGACCACTTTGCCCCGTTTTCTATTCTTGGAGGACAATGTGTTCTGTACCCCTCACACACACACACACACATACACACATACACACACACACACACACACACACACACACACACAGACGTGAGACCCAAGCATTACAATTAATATCCCCTTATGGGTTGACATCATTCCCTCATCAGTGTTTCATTTCATCCTTCTACTTCCTTGATTAAAGGGGATAAAGCCATGCCCTCAGCCATATTCATTACAGTGAAACACACACACACACACGCACACACACACACACACACACACACTACACACACTACTGCGGCCTCAGCTATATTCATTACAATGAAACACACATAGACAAACAAACATCTAATCAAACACCAGGCTTTAATCCTGTTGTTTTGAATGGCCATCACAGCTACAGTGGTATGAGCACACACACACACACACACACACACACACACACACACACACGCACACGCACACATACAATCACACATAGTCAACCAACCAGGGTAAAGTGTAGTTCAATCTCTATCCAGAGAAATGATTTGAAAATGAATGTAAAAATATTCTTTTATAGGCTTTTTATTTTGTTGTGTGCCATTTCTGATCCAAACTAGACCTCTTACTACAGTTGGACTGGATTTAATGAACCCCAGTTCACTTCAGTTCAATTCAATTCAATTCAATTCAATTCACTTCAGTTCAATTCAATTCAATTCAATTCAATTCAATTCAATTCAATTCAATTCAATTCAGTTCAGTTCAGTTCAGTTCAGTTCAATTCAATTTGTTTTCTCTTCTTCCCTCCTCTCTCATCTCCCTTCCATTTCTCTTCTCTTCTCTTTGCTGTTGTCTAAACCGGCGTCTGTACTGAGAAAAACTTCTCACCAAACCCGTCCTGAAATGCCGCACATTTTCCCAGATTACAGTAAGAAGTGGCTTCACACTATGAATCAGATAAGCGGTATGAAACTATTTCATTCTTTGGGTAAAAAAAAATGCAAAACTTCATAGCCACAGCTAACCCCTGGCTAATCTAAGTGCAGGATTACAGGGCAGCGTATCAAAGAGTGGTTTCTTTCAGGATTTGGACCCGAACACTGTGAGAAAAGCATCATGTGGGCCGAGGAGAGCCGTGCTTTTGTTGTTCCAAAGAGGCCTGAATAATGACTGATAACTAGTTCAATATGAGATTATGGTATATACTTTGGAAAACTGAAAATATTGTGTTCGCCAAGAAATGGACTGGTTCTGTGAACTTTGGACTGGACCTCAAAACGGGTCAGATAGGTCTGAATGAGCCTGTGTCTGGTGCTTCCTTATATGAGAGTACAAGAGCATTATGGGCTTTGTTTTAATGAGTCTGACTCAGTTCTCAAATTGGGTTCTGGGTTTGAGAACCCGTGACCTATACCTGTTTTTCTCCGTATCTATATACTGGATTATATTGTTTCTCCACTTGTAACTTGTTAATAAATCCACTTTATTTTGTTTACCGTCCTTTTTAGGTTGAGATGAGGTAAATTCATAGTATATATGGTAAATAGTATCAAACTGGTCTAAGTGATATGAGGATAAGGGAAAAATTATATTTTGTTCTGAAAATACAGTTGATTTGTTCATATTTGTGGTTGTTTGCCCTATGAAGATCACCAACTACAGATCAGAATTTAGCCACTTTCTTATTTACCACCACATCACTGATTTTACTCATATTACAGTTGGTTTGACTTATCAGCTTCTCTTGTTTTATTTGCCTAAGGTCAATATATGTACTGTATATAAATGTGTGTATCTGGAGCTTGTTTCATGAAGAACATGCAGTATGTGACAGTGTGATTTGACAGTGTGGAGTATCGTGTGATACCATTATGTGACCAGTCATGTGTGATGCTCTAATTGTTCAGCATCTAATGTATGTAAAGGGGTATGTGTATAGTTATTTTTTTAATTGTGTGTGTCCATCTGTGTATATATATATGTGTGTGTGTGTGTGTGTGTGTGTGTGTACGCAAGTGTGCATGTGCGTTCACCTTCCCCAAGGTCTGCATAGTGGCGCTCCATCTGTGGCACTCAGGGGATTACAGCCAATCTGTCTGTCTGCCGCTCAAAGTGCTGACCGTCAGACCAGCACCAGATTAACACAGTGCTGGGATTGGTGGAGGGAGGGGGGGGGGGGGGGGGGGGGCAGACGAGAGACAGGGCTAGATGTTGAGGAGGAGAGAGAGAGAGAGGGGTGTGAGGGGGGGGGGGGGGTGCGTGCGGAAGGTGGGGGGCAGGGGGTCAGAGAGACAGACCCCAGATTAGCGCACAACTGGTACAGTGTGTATATGTGTGTGTGTGTGAGTGTGTGTGTGTGTGTGTTTGGGAAGGGGGGGTGGGGGTGTAGACGTAAAATAGAGAGGGACAGAAGACAGAAGGGAAACAGGGGCAGATATGTGGGGTGGGATGGGGGTGTGTGTGTGTGGGGGGGGGGGCTGGGATTTAACACACAACACCAGCAGAACGAGGAGTTTTTTTAAAAATACTTTAAAACTGGCCAGGACTTAAAATAGTTTGTTCCAGGAGGAGGGAGGGGTGGCAGAAGACAGATAGGGCACCCTAGGGTGGGGGGGGAAAAGAAGGGGCAGAAAAGGGTAGAAATACAGAACGAGGGTGGGTGGTGAGGGGGCAGACAGGTGAATAGATAGAGGGAGACTATATGGGAGAGCTGAGGGGAGAGGAGGGAGAGAAGGACAGGGGGAGAGATGATGATGTTGTAAAATAAAATAAAAAGGTGGCCAAACTCTAATCTCCAGCCAGCAATATAACTAAAAATCTATTCTATTTTCAGAGAAGCATTAAAGCATTAAAGCAATAATCCACTACATTTTCATGTAAATAATAATAGTTCATATACATTTCTATCGCTGATTGCTGTAGCACAATAGTGAATCAATCTATATCCAGTTCATGAAAGCTTTTACATTTGCTGTTCTAAACACCCGGTGCCTGGTAGGTCTTTACTGGGAAAAGTCTTCCTCACAGGAAGTGATGCGTTTTACGTTTCCGGTTGGTTTGGAATAAACAGAAGAAGAACTGGGTAGTTAGTGTGAGCAGTGACAGCCACCATGGCTGAACAGACAAAGAAAAGAAACTCAAACTTCATCAACAGAAAATCCAAGGAGAAAGACGTCACAGTACTGGACACACTGTTTGATTGACAGGTGATCTGTGGGAAGTGCAGTGCAGAAACACCACAGCAATGAGGGCTGGGCACCAAAGATGGAGACAAAATGAAAAAAAAAAAGCGTCTTGTGGATTACCACTTTAATTTATGCTTTTTTCCCTTAAAAGACACCATCCTCATATAAGTTACATCAGTTTGATACTACTTACTATGATGTATGAACTACTATGAATTCATGTAATAAAGATTTATGTCAGCCTAAAAGGATGGGTAAACTATTCCACAGATAAAAAGGTGTGTAAACTGAAATTAGGTGGGTTTACCCTCTGCTACATCCCTCCTGGAGAGATGGGACAGGTCCAGGTCCAGGTAGGAGTGGAGATAGGGGGTGGAAAAGGAGGTGAGGGAGACGCGTGTGTGTGGGTGTGTGTGTGTGTGTGAGAGAGAGAGAGAGGGGAGGGGGTAAGGGAGTGAGTGGGGTCAGATTAGATGAGTGCACCGCGGAGGCACTGAGATTAACACAGCATAGCGCACAAAGAGACGGAGAGGGGGGAGGAGGAGGAAGAGGAGCAGGAGGGGGAGGAAGGGGATGGAGGAGGAGAGGGGAGGAGGGATGGAAGAACGGAGAGTGTGTGTGTGTGTGTGTGTGTGTGGAGGGGACGCTCCCAGGGATTAACCTTGTTCAGCCACCAGTGCTGCAGGGTTTGTAAAAGAGACACACACAAAAGTGAAGAACTGTAGCTGCTGGTGAAATGGTGACAGTGATGGTGCCTGTTTACAATAAAGTGTGTATGCACAGAGCCGTATGTGTCACTTTTATTGTATGTGATTACTTTATATGTGTACTTGCTTCTCATTGTGGCTCACAAATTAAATTTTCATGTCTATAGACCAGTTAAGCATTTCATTGTATTGTATTGTATCATATTGAGTGTCACATTGTATCATATATCATATTGTATTATATCTTATCATATCATATTGTATCATATTGTATCAGATACTGAATGAAGTCAGTTACCGTTGGTTGGTTGGGCAAAAATGCATTTTTATTTTGGGACCATAGACACAAATAGGTTTCTAATACCATGTTTACATATCTTCAAATAATGGTTAATTAGATTCTTAATAATGGTAACAAGGCTATTCAATTTTGCAACCTGTAAACTGAAATACATTTCCTTTCTCTATCTTTTTTGAAAGCGAAGTAATCAGATTACATTACCTGGAGTAATGTAAAGGATTATTATTATACTGACAGCAATTTCAAGCAGATAATTATCAATCTGTATTGGATTCCATTGAAAGTAACCCTACATATTGGAGAAAACTGTATCATACTGTGTCATATTATATCATATTATCATATTTGAGCTATTTAGTAAGCAATATCGATATGTGATAACATGAAAAAGTGTTCTAAGAAAATAGTAAAATGAAATAACTCAAAATGTCAGTGTCCCAAGCATATATCTAATTGCTTAAGAATATTGTCCTAATAATTCAGCCTTCATCTATGTTGCCTTAGCTCAGAATATGCTTTACATGCTCATTTTTTGGTTTCTTAAAGCCTATGTCTGGGCACATTATGTGGGAAGAAAGGTAACACAATGATGGTGAATGAGCATGTGTTTATATTAGTGCTTGTTTGACTTGCCTTGATCACTGACATTTATTTACCACTAAATGATATCAGGAGTCTGTTTTGATCGACCATATATTCAAAGTGTTGCTTATTGTTCAGTATTTCCCACATTCTTCTTTTCAAGTAATAAAGTTGATCACCTACAAAGAGATTACAACCCTAATAACCAAATTTTGACTCAGTCTGGGATAGTTTTGAATAAACTGGTAAACAGTGTGTTTGCATGTGAAAACATCATGGGATCTACTGGATCATTTTGTTTCTTTCCAAGGTCCATTCTCTCAGTGCCTTATTGTTCTTGGATGTGGGTTGTGCTGCTGCGCGGTACCAGTGTGAGTTTTGATGTGTGTGTGTGTGTGTGTGTGTGTGTGTGTGTGTGTGTGTGTATGTGTCCAGGCCTCGGTTCTCTGGCCATGTGCTGGAGTCTCTCTCTCTCTCTCTCTCTCTCTCTCTCTCTCTCTCTCTATGCTGGCTAGTCTCTCCACCACTCCCCCTGCTGACCTGTTTTAGCATAGCTCAGAAACGCAGGCCATCAGAAAGGGCTTCTGACAAAAAACAATGGAACAAATGAAGCAACACACAATGCTGCTGGTTGTATTTGCTTTGGCAACTTCTTTCCATTTTTTACAAAGTGTACATGGAAATGACATTCGAAAATAAATATAGCCATAACTGGTGATTCCAGGATCTAAGCAATTATGGTAATTAAAGGCCCAATCTGTAATTCAAACAGTAAAATTGAAGCTGTAAAATTGCTGTTTACATTGCTAATATGTATAAAGAGTAAAATATACCTATATATGCTGAGCTGTGACAGTCCCAGAAAGCCTAATTTCCAACCCAAACTCATCAAGAATGTATGTGAGTGCATTATATGGTCAAAGATGTTGAGCTATACAGAGCATGTCAAGCACTATGGTTTTAAAAAAATGTTTTTAAAGTCACTCACTTTGTGCTCCTGGTCCTTCGAATTTCCATGAAATTTGGTATATTTAGTCTAATTTAAGGTCCTGATTGTCTTTGAATTACATGCCATTTTGTGATAGGCCATGACTGCAAGTATCAGTCAAGGTCAAATGTCAGCCACACTGCAGGTAAACCAGATAAATACAGTATCCATTTTTAGCATTTGTGGCACCTTCTTGATTTGACTTAAAAGTGTGGTGGCTGAACTTAAAACATGTATATCAAGTTTCATGATGTTTAGATAAACTGCTATATAACCGCTGTGTTATCACCAATGAACCCTTTCTAATTTATTGGCAAAGAGTTGCAAATGATGTGAGACATCAAACAGACTTTAACTTTTGTGGCGATGGTATAGTGCTCACAGACCAAATCCAATGTCCAATTGTTTCTTCAAGTACAAGGAATATTATGTAAAAAAAAAAATTCTTATTCCTACTGGTAGTAGTAGTATTGGTAGGAGTAGTAGTAGTAGTAGTATTACTATTAGTATTAAAGGTCTATTAGTATTAGGCCTAGGCTATATATTGGTTTTAAACATGGTTTCAACCTTATGTGCTCAAATAAACTATTTTCTAGAAATGCATTGTTGCTGTCCAGTTTCAGGAGACTATGGAATATTATTATGTAGCACTATTCCTCAGATTTTTAAATTATTGCTGATAATTGATAAGACCTGATTAGACATAGGCCTACTCATCTGAGTTATAAAAAAAGCCCAAATATCCTTGAACATCCTTTACCCCAGCCCCCACTGTACGGCATTAGATGGTTGAGCTTGTATACTATGTATAGTTGTTCAAACCCCCATCCACCATGATGGTTTGGTTTTTTAATATCAGGAGGACATGTTTGGCCGTCTGTGTCAAACTGTCCCGTCAACACACACCTCTGGCCTGCGCTGTGCTTGTGCTCTCATCCAATTACATAATGCTCCTCTGGGAAGTATATGATGATTTAACCCAAAGATAAAGACCTAGACAGTGACACTTACTCTTCAAGGTGACCAGTTCATGTATACGTGTTATGTTTGTGTATACACTCAGGCATGTATAAGCCCTCATATAGATTATATAGTGCATGACAAGTCACACACAGTAAATATTTGTAAGCAGTGTGAGGCTGCTCATCAATCATCAACAAACTGGTCTTTGTTATTGGCAGCACACACACACACTGACATGTAAATAACCACTGACTCACAGAGATGAAACAAACATGTTGACTTGTTGTTTCCAAATGGGGTGTGCCTGCGCGCATGTGTGTGTGTGTGTGTGTGTGTGTGTGTGTGTGTGTGTGTGTGTGTGTTGGAGAGAGAGGGAGGGAGACAGAGAGAGAGAAATTTCGTTTATATGTGTGTGTGTGTGTGTGTACCTGCATGCTGTGTGTGTGTGTGTGTGTGTGTGTGTGTGTGTGTGTGTGTGTGTGTGTGTGTGTGTGTGTGTCTATCTAATATTTTGTAACTTAATGGAGGCTGCCCCCCCACCCCATCAGTGTGTGATTGGTCTGTGGCTCCTGGCTCCAGCAGTGGGGATTAGGCCATGTTTCCCCACTTTATGTCCGCTGTTCTCTCTCCCTCTCTCTCTCTCTCTCTCCCTCTCTCTCTCTCTCTCTCCCCCTCTTTCTCTCCATGTCACATGATCCGTTACATCACGGGATTGAGGTCAGAGCTGGATTAGGGCGAGCTACGCCAGCGAGCGAGGCAACGCTGGAATTACTGAAAGTGAGGGAGGAGAAGGGGGGGGGGGTGTTCAGATGGCACAGAGAGATGAAAAGAGGGAGAGAAAGAGAGAGAGAGATAGGAGATGGTGAGAGGTTGGCACTAAGACAAAGAAAGAGGAGCATATAAAGCAGAGGGGGGGTGGGGGGGTGAAGAAATGCAGGGGGCTTATGGTGAAAGGGGGATTGAACGATGCAAAGGTCTTGGTGTCATTTCTGATATTCTACTAAATGCAGTAAAGTGTGTTGACAAAGTGGAGCTCTATAAGAATAATACATTTCTATGATCATATCCCAGAAGATGAAAGATATATTCACTGTGCATTAGTCAGACAAAGAAGACAGTAGGGCTCATGATGTCGTGGCCTAATGGGGGCAAAGTTCAAAAGCTCAGGCCGTCGTCCAGCAGCACACAGGCCGGACTGCAACGGTTCTGCCAGGGGTGGAAAGACGAATACCTTGCTCAAGTAGTTATACAGTTGTTTTGAAATGTTACTGAAGTAGAAGTAAAATTAAAGTAAGTAAAGTAAAAATATAGAGTAGCGCCTTTAAAATGTACTCAAGTCAAAACACAAAACAAAACAGGACATCATTACAGTATACTGTGTATAATCTCTCCTATGCAATGTCAAAAGGATGACAGGATGGAGTCAGTAAAATATTACAAAGTGAAATATGTTAAAGTCGACATAGCTAAAATGATGATAGGCTAACAAATATACATAATGGATCTGCTTCACCACTGATATAAATAGACATGGCTTGGATGGGAACCTATTAACGGTGGATGCGTGTGTACCTTGTTGCCATGGTTTTACCACTTGGCCCCTCCTCTCCGCTTGTATTTATAAGCCTCCTTTCTCATTTATTCTTTCATTTGCTTGTTCTATGTTTACGTTGCCATATGGTCTCTTGCCTCCTCCTCCATCTCATCTCATCTCATCTCATATCATCTCATTTCATCTCATGCGTACAGTATTAAAGGTCACATTTAAGAATGTTAACCCCGCCAAAAAAACATTTCCCCTATACCACAATGGCCACAATAACCAGTATATAAAATTTGGTTGTTATAGGTTCATATGGGCATGCCCAATTACATTATGGTGTGTACCTGAAACTCAGGTTCAACTATCACTATGAAACTCACTATCCACATCAGCACCGCGATACAGCCTACATGCCAAATTTGAATAAATCTGGCAAAACTCCACCATGTATTTGCCATTCAATGGTAATACAGCCGTTATATGTTAATGGTAGCCTAATACAAAGATGGATACACAGACTTTCGAACTGCTATACTCATTAAGGTTAGACCTCTTTTAACCAAACTCACACAGCACTAGACTCCTGGACATCCTCAATGTTCCCATATTGGCTTGAACTATGGAACTGCTGCTTGTCACTTTGCTTTATAGCCTAACAGCCATAACAGGAAGATTGGTTGACGGTGACTTTCTGCTATCAAACTTCATGAGCTGGAAATATCTCAATGTGAAGTCACATTGTCTACGTTTAGCCAGTTATCCGCAGAAATAAGGAAAATACACCACCAAACAACAAAACGGGCCCAGAAATGCAAGGTACATTGCCAATAGCTGTTTTCTAACAGTGTTAAAGTGCTTCAGTGTGGCTTTTCTCTTTACTGTAACAACCAATATTAGTTGCTCAATGCATTCTTTTGCAACTTGCAATTTCATTCCCCTCTCTTCCTGTGTTCTGGTCATTATGTAGAAGTTGTACACGATGTTTAGTGGACTTCATCTGTGTTATGTCAGGTTTTTTTTCTATTTTCATTTGCAAGAGGTCAAAGTTTAATTAACGGTACTTTATGTCCCATGATGCACTGGGGCCAGCAAGAGCATCTGTCACCGGGGAACATTGGAACCAATTTGTCATCTGGAGAGGGAGAGCACTATAATCCTGCCGACGGAAAGAGAAATGTCCAGAGAAAGATGGACATAGAGATGGAGAGATAGCGGAAGGGGGGGTGATGAGGAGAGAGTGACAGTATGGAGAAGAAGAAGGAGAAGAGGAGGAGGAGGAGGAGGAGGAGGAAGAGAGAGACAGTAATCCTGTCTAATTCACTTAGTGTTGCGCTGAGGGAGCAGGACACTAAGAGGATTTGGGACATTCTCTAAATTAGATCAGCAAGAATAACAAACTGCAAGGAGAGGTGGAGTGGAGGGAGCGAAGGGGCACACGGAGGTGGCATGAAGGAGGGGACACAGCAGGAGAGGTGGCATGAAGGAGGGGATACAGCAGGATAGGTGGCATGAAGGAGGGGACACAGCAGGAGGGGTGGCATGAAGGAGGGGATGAGGGGAACATGGGAAGGAAAGGTGGGAATGAGGAATACAGGGTGGGAGAAGAGAGGGATGGGTTAGACGCATTGTAAATAACAAAAAATGGAATGCAAACTTCGAGGAGAGGTGGAAAGAAAAGGGTGAAAAATGTGAAGAAAGCAGACAGAGGCAGAAGGAGGAAGGGAGAGCTTTTTGCTGGTTTGAATCCCTGGACCAGCTGGGGAAATCTGGACCAGGAAAGTGAATAGTGCTGAATCCAGAAGTCTGTCCTTTGCCAAAGTTCATCAGGTCCATAAGAGCTATCATGCAGACTTCTTGGGGGGGCTTTATGTGGACTCCCAGAGAGTCCACGACCCTGCAGACTTTACTTGTGAAATTTCCCACAGTTCATTGCACTAGGGATATGATGATATAAAAGGCGCCAGGTAGGCCCTACCCCTTTTATGCAGTTGCGCAGCCCTGCACCTTTGCAAACTCAAATATTCACACTGACCACTTCGGTCAATGTCAGACTACATAAAACCAAAGTCAATCTGTGAGTCCGGAGTCCAGATATTGGGATTCAGCACAAGCAACGCTCTCACCTCCTTCAACAAGTAATGTTGTGCCCTTGAGCAAGGCACTCAGCCCCGACGCTGTTCAGTGGTCCAGACTGCAGTCTTACCAGGCGGCTCAGCAGTGACAATGCTTCACATTTTCTGCAATAAATTTTCTGAATGAGAATATTTTTTGGTGTGAAATCACATGTTCACAAGTTCATAAAAGTTAGATTTTACACAGACACACCCACAAAACCCACAAAATTTCGATGTTGTATCTCAATTTCTTCTAGAGCTGTATCACTCAGCCGGCCCTAGTCAGTCACAATCTCTCCTTCTACATGTATGTTAAATGATGTGTAATTCTCTCTTATCTACTCTTCGTCCTTCCTGGTTCCAAATGACAACTGAACGCCAAGCGCTCCCCATAATCCAGACTACCATTTGAGTCCAAGACATCATTAATCTGTGGATCTAAACTCTGACTTTTACTATTAGTGATATTAACTAGGTGTTAAATTGTAATCTGCAGTAAAGACCTTAGCATAAGTGTATGCTGAGGTTGACAGTAGCTGGTTGATCCATTCATACTGTAATACTGATCCTGTTACCACTACTAGCTGCAGATCGCCCACACCTACTTACGCTGGAGTGCTGTGTGCTTTGGCAGCATTACCACACGCTTACAAATCTTATTTAATGACTATGACAAAATTATTAAATCATTATTGTGTATTATTAATTTGATGACAGTTTGATGATAACCCTAACTCTAACCCTAACCCAGATTTAAAAAATATTTTGATGTTGTTATTGGTCTAAATGTCTATTTAATACACAGTAATTAAGTGTTTTAACTGACAGTTCTCTTTTGTAAATGTGATGTTGCTGTCAATAAACTAGCACTACTTATTCTAACACAGCCACATATTATGCAAATGTTAATTCTAGAATGATTTGATTGTAGAATGAATGTGCAGTGTTTTTTCTTACAGTAATATAGAAATATGGATTACAGTATGGAGGATTTCATCCTATATGGATGATCACGATATGGACTATGTGATCACAGTCCTGTAGTTTTCCAATCATTATCGCTGAGAATGGCCTTGCACTAGACTGCGCTCTGTTCAAATGCTATTTGCAAATAGTCTTAGCATTTTTTCTAATGGGTCTAATGGGGTTCCAGTAGGGTTTAGGACAACAGAACAATTGAGAAAGTGTCAGAAAGTATATTAAATTGACCATAATATACTTCCCTATTATCTAAACATTGTGGCACTCATTCTATTGCCCTATGCACATGGCAAACCCCACCTATCTGCCACCTAATTATAAAAAAAACAAATTATAAATAGTATTGGCAAATGCTGTTTGACCCAGGTTTGACTCTGTCTTGTCTCCCACGCAATAGTACAAAACGTCCCCAACTACTCTGACATGATGCCAGTTCATCTCTCTAAAACTATGTCTCATCACGGATTTCTTTTTAATTTTATTTTATTTTTCCCTGGCAAAAATATTGTGTGCATGTGTGTGTGTAAATCTGTGCCATTGTCTGTGTGTGTGCGTGTGCGTGTGTATCTGTGCCTTTTGTTTGTAGCTGTTTGTGTGTCTGTGTTTTTGGTGATGACTTTCTCTTTCTCTTTGCATGTGTGTGTGCGTGTGTGTGTGTGCATGCGTTTGATGATGACTTGTTGTGCCTGCGCATATACTGCATGTGTGTATATGTGTGCTTGGTGCGTGCATGCTTGGCGGCGTTGGGATTAGGAATCGATTAAGAGGAAATTGGACTGCAGGCAGGCAGGCAGGAGGGAGGAAGGAGGGATGGAGGGAAGGAGGGATGAAGGGAGGGAGGGAGGGAGGGAGGGAGGGAGAGGCTGGTCAGCTCTGGCAGCCTGTGGCATGATTACAGTGTGCCTCCAGAGCAGCCCGGCCGCCAGCTTGTTCGTCGGGGATTAGGGAGGGGAAAGAAATGAATCATATTTCTAAGTCCTGAGTGTATCTGTGTCTGTGTCTCTGCCGCTGTGCTCCAGAGTCCATATGCTGCGACTAGGGGATTACAGGCCCACACTGCCTGGGACTGGAGTGCAGAGCGCAGGAGGGGGCCTTCAGCCTCTCCTATCTCTATCCATCTATGGCCATCAAACAACCTGGCACCATGTAGTCCCTAGTTCCTACATGTTATATCTGCTCATATCCCCCTCCCCTCTCTCTCGTCTCCCACTCCCAAATCTGATCACCTCATTCATTCTTTATACCTCTTTTTAATCTCTTTCTCTCTCTCTTCCTTCATTTCTCTTATCAGGTCTGATGTAATCCCTGGACTCACTGTTACTCTGTCTATCTTATTCCTCTATTTCTTCCTCTTTACACACTCACCAGAACATACACACCAGAACATGCAGATCCATGCGGGTCACAAATCATAGCATTTTTGTAAAAGCGCAACTTGGGTAAAAGGAACACCCAAGCCCATTAGTGAGCGTACTACACTGCACTTTGTTAATGAGCTTTTAGGCGGGCCAGTATTATGCTGTGTCACCACGGGCCTGAAACCAGCCGTCTGTTCCCTGCAGGCTAAATCCCAGTCAGCCCCGCAGGCGGTGGTCTGAGGAAATAGTTGCACCCTCCGTCCAAGAGAATCCGGTAAAGCCATATTGATATTTAAATCTTTAAATTGCCCCATGTGGGATAGATAAAGTTGTATTGTATGTGCAGGAGGTGGGCTCCCCTTAAGTTTACATGATGTGCAGGTTCAACGTCAACCCAAATGAGCACAAAATGTTCACAATATGACATTATGAAAAGGATAATGTGAATAGAAAGTAATATTAAAACAGCTTTGGAAACTGTTTTGAACTTGTACCAGAATATATTTGATTTCATCGTCACAGTGGCTTCTAACATTGGTACACTCCTGCTCTAAGTGCTGCTTTGAGAAACGCACATAGGTAATGAATAAACCTTCGTAGGATCACACTTAAAAACACTTTTTTACCCTAAGGTAAAGAGGCTGGTGCCGGTGAATGAAGATTTATGATGTAGCCTGATAGTCACCATTTGTGACTATAGAATATCTTTCTTTTGACATTTGAATTGGGCTCCTGTATGAATGCTCACCTTGGATCAAATCCTGTGCACTGGTAAGTGCTAGTAACATCCTGCAACAACTCAACTCTCGCGAGACTTGAGCGAGACTTGGTTACACACAGACCGGATCAAGCGAAAGGTAAAGAAAAACGTTTCATTTCTCTGTAGGGTCCTTTCCATAATGTTGTCAGACACTTATAATAACAATCTGAGCCTGTCAGTGGCAAAAACAAGCACTTTTAGTGGACGTACATTGACGGTTCACATTTGCCCCGTCGGATTACATTGCAGCCCGTTTCGCGGCTGCCGGCTGACGCGATCTCGCTCAATACTGGACCAATTTCAAAAATTGTTGTCCCCTTTAGTCACTTAGACACAAAAAGATGGGGAAATAGGGTCCAGGTTGAAAAATGCCGAAGTTACCCTTTAAGTCTTCATATTTACTGTTTCTAGCACTCGCTGTACCTTCAGGAAGACAATAAAACATGTATCTACCTTGCTGTTTTGATATGCTTCCTTTACATCTGAATTGTATGGAGACAGAGAGAGGGAGAGAGAGAGAGAGAGAGAGAATAATTAATTTATGAAGGGACACTGGTTAACTGTTTATTGGAAAGTTAACGCGCGCACACACACACACACACACACACACACAGCTCCCCTTGAATGTCTCTCCACAGTTATTTGAAGCCTAACTGCCTCTTAAAAATAGGAAAACACAAGTTGTGGGAGAAAGATACACGATTCCAGAGTGACATTGTGATTAATTGATTAACCACTAATTTCTAGATAGTAAATCTGAGTATGGACATTATCGTTTCTCGCTGAAACACACGTACAATGAGCTGAAAACAGCCGCTCATTTGTAGCCGAAAAAAGTCCAGTCAGTACCGTCAATACTAGCCAAGCAGCTCAAAGCGAGAGATGTGTAGTGGGAATATGGGCTCTGATTGGTTGATTGACAGCCAGTCGCAATGCTGGACAACTTTGGACAGTCTACACACCAAACCCAACACATAGAAGCACTAATTTCATTCCCTTCCTTTCCATTGCATTCCATTCCATTCCATTTCATTTCATTCCATTCCATTCCATTCCAATCCAATTAATTTCATTCCATTCCATTCCATTCCATTCCAATTCAATTAATTTCATTCCATTCCATTCCAATCCATTCAATTCAATTCAATTGAATTCAATTCAATTCAATTCAATTCAATTCAATTCAATTCAATTCATATCTTTATTGTCTGTGTTCCACCAGTGGCAATGTGTCCTCCAGTCAGAGTTTGTAAAGCCACACAACTAAAAGACTTCAAAGACAACAGAGCCAATTAACAACAAGTAAAACAGTCAGGGATGGACCATATACCATGCGTAAAACAGCTTCAACATTTTCTCCATCTACCTTTATTGTGTCACTCTGAATTAAGGCCCACAGCCGTGTTTCAGGGGATAGAGCATATCAACGAGCCATAAGCTAATAGCGTCCCAAAAACCTTTCATCCAATGCACTTCTCACAACCCCTGTGGAGCTGACCCCTCTGGCCCCTCCGTGGCAGCGAAGCACAGAGACATCCAGCAATCCAAAATAATCTGTCCATCTCTCTCTCGTGCTTCAGTCGGTGGCTGGTGGAGCGGTGGGACTCAGTATTATGGTTAGTTCTAATCTGTTGTCTGTCCTCTCTGCCCCGCTCCCTCTCATCTCTGCCTTATACCCACTCAACCTCTTGTATGGATTAGTGGAATGTTCCCAGAAACTGATTCCCAATCTCCCCTCTCTGGATGTCCGACACTCACTTTGCCTCCCATCGTAGCCCCAAGGGTAGAGATATAGAGGGATAACACATGTCAGAGGTATAGCCCTACCTTAATGCTCTGTGGTGTATTAGGTAGGCCTAGGTGTGATTTAGTGATGCTTGAATCAGCAGTGTCATGCCAGCAAGTCAATCTCTGCTACCTACTTGGCATCTCTAGTCATTTAAATAAAGCTTCAAGTATTCAGAATGACAGCCAATGTTCAGTAATTAAACACCCAAACCCTAATGAAGTATAAAACACAGTGACCCCATGGTTTTAATGAAGTTGTTTAATGCCTCAGAAACATCACAGCTATCTAGCATGGTAGTGGTGAGACTGGTCAAACACAGGAGACATGACAGATGAAATATACAAAATAAGAAGATTCATTCATGTCAGAAAAATAAGCAGAGAAGATTATAGCAATGCAAAAGATAAAAGTAGATGATTAAGAAGCATACACAGCATTGTGTCCTATTACTGCTACTTTTATTGGATAAAACCCTGAGTTTGAAAAAAAAAAAAAGAAGAAACCAGAAAAATATAAACAGAAAAAAATAAAAAGTTGGCAGTTGTCTAGAAATTAAGAAAGAGAGAGATTCGGTTGGGTGGAGTGCCTGTGTAACAACACATTGCCGATACCAGACATGATTGCATTTTCAAGTAAAGTTTTAATATTTACAAAAGAACAACAAAAAGTATATTAGCAATATCGATGTCAGCTGGAGACATAATATTAATAATGATAGTAATAATACTGATAATAATATCAACTTCAAAACAAATTACCACAATTTTACTTCAAAGAATTCACAAATTTTCAAAGAAACATAATGTTGTTTTAGTCTAATACAAAAAAAAAAAAAAAAAAAAGATCAAACGATACATCAAACACATACAGTGGTATCCATCACATCTTTACAGGTCGGAGTTGAGAGAGACACCAAACTCTCTGTGCAAGGGCTGGCTCCTCCGTGTCGGCCCAGTCCCTTCCCTTTCTCTGGTGCAGTCCTCTCTCCTGTCAGACACCTCGAGCGCTAGAGCGGTTGACTTTTTCGGCAACAGGGTTTTGTAAAGTCTGTATGTTCAAGAACTGCTTCAACAGTCGGTCAACCACTAGCCCCGTGCAAACACAGTGTGGGGGGGATGGAGCGGGGGTGGGGGTGGGAGGGGTGGGGGGGGGTGGGGACTTGGCTGCCGATAGCCACGGCCATCATTGCCCAGATTGTCTTGGGTGTTCCTATTTTACTTAAAACTGTATGAACCATTGTGCTAATGGTTACAACCATGCTCAAAGGCAACAGGTTTGAACTGCAGTGACTTTAGCGAGTAACCCTCACCCCTACCCCCCCCGTACCACACACAGGCTGCAGAGGGTCAGCATCATACAAGGCTACTGGGAATCTGTTTTCTTGGTTAGGTATTGAATTAATGGCCACCCTAAGGACACCCACATCTGTCTGTGTGTCCTTCAGATGTCTGTCCAGTAGTGTGTCTGTTTAGCATGGAAATGAAAAGCAGCTTTAAAAAGGAAATACATCAGAGCAAATAAAAGACAAAAGTGTGGAAGGAAGAAATAAACATAATCTCGGACTCTCGTCGATTCTCGTGCTTTAACTCTCAACATCAAATTCAAGGCAGTCTATTTTAGTCATTACTCAGGGGGACAATGGTCATGCTGTAGTAATGAGGAAAAATAAGCACTGTTTTAAATTTGGTCCAAGTCAAGGCCAGTCAAACTGTTTCTGAAGTTGGATTCAGCTGTACCATTCAGGCCTAATGTTGCACAATATTTCTATTAACTACAACCACTGAGTCAGCAATCAAAACGATGCATCTTACATGTGACTAGACTTCCTTTGTTTTTCATGTTCTCTTTAAATCCTCTTATCATCAATAATATGCTGATACTGTAATTAAAATCATTATTCACAACAATTTCTACCTTTTAATCCACTGAACTGCGATTGATGATTAACAAATATGAAGCATTAAAGCTGTTGTTCATTTAGACGCATTCGATCTCATTGTACAGATATTGCAATATTGCTTTACATACTTTGCCATTCCTTGATTACAAGGTTGATTTTCTTTGTTGCGTGACTTCTAGATATATTACTGTCATCTCTTGGTTACAATCACCAAGCCAAGCATCAACAGATCAGTTACTACTACACAGCTTCCACACACATTTCCACACAGCACAAATGAAAAAAGAGACTTTTTTTTCAGCTGATTAGTTCATAGACTGATATGATTAGTTGATTTCTGTGTCCCAAGTTTTCTTCCTTCTTCCTTTTAACACTGAACGCAATCTTGGGTTGTTCACCTCGCTTCGATTTCGTTCCCTTCCTCACCTCCTTTCCTATCCCCTCCCCTCCCCACTCCCAACTTCCTGTATTTACAAGACCTGGAACTTCCAGGAGTTCTGGTCTTTGTAGTCCAGACAGTCAGTGGCGTTGAAGTTGAGCTTCCAGGCAGCTTGGTCCTTGTAGTCCAGACAGTCGACAGCTCCGAAGCCCAGCGAGGCGGCCGTGTAGCCCTGGGAGGAGAGCGAGGCGGGGGACTGGCTGAGGGGCCCGCCCATGGAGGAGGCGGTGATGGGGCTCAGGGCGCCGCCGGTGCCTGACAGCTGCGGGTGCATGGGGGACAGGTAGGAGCTGCAGTCCAGGCCGGTGAAGTAGGAGGAGGAGCCCGCGTAGCTCTGGCTGTAGGCTGGAGCCTGGGTGTAGGTCATGGGGTAGGCGGTGGAGCGCTGCATGCAGGGGGTGGTGGAGACGGACAGGGGGTCCGGCAGCGGGGAGATGGAGGCCGGGCTCCAGATGGAGACGGTGGCGCTGGCGGAGCTGGAGCTGGGGGTGATGGCGGTGCCTGGGGGAGGGGGCGGAGGGCTGTAGGGTCCATTGGCGGGGTTGGCGCTGGCCTCGGAGCTGGCCTCGCGGGCCGGGGACGCCTTCTTCTTCGGGGGCCTCGGTTTGGACTGGCCCGTGCTCTGCTGCTGCTGCTGGCGGCACTTGGCACGGCGGTTCTTGAACCAGACCTGGAGGACAGGAGGGGATGGGGTGGAGTTCATTATAAAACCAGCACTTAATTATCTAATCAACTGGTTACCATTAATACCTTAATTATCAAACTGGTAAAGCTTGTGTTGTTTCCATCATGACCACACCTCTCCCTCTCTCTCTCTCTCTCTCTCTCTCTCTCTCTCTCTCTCTCTCTCTCACACACACACACACACACACACACCTACACACACACACACACACACACACACACACACTCTCTCACACACATAGTTTCCCTTTTACTATTTCTTTGTTATCGTTACCTGGACTCGGGACTCGGGCAGGTTGATCTTGAGCGCTACCTCCTCCCTCATGAAGATGTCCGGGTAGCGCGTTTTGGCGAACAGCGCCTCCAAGATGTCCAGCTGAGCGCGCGTGAAGGTGGTGCGCTCCCGACGCTGCTTACGTGGGGTGTCTGGGGAAAAAATCAATCCACATTAGTATTAGTAGTAGTAGTAGTAGTAGTAGTTTTAGTATTTTACGGAGTAGTAGTATTATGTCCCGATATTCAACGAATTTAGGGTCTAAATTATAGTAGCCTATATGTCGGCTACAGCATCTGACGTTGCCCAGATGTTGGGAGGCCTATAGTTGTCAAGCGCCCTCCTTGACAAAGAGTGTATCTGTTGGCATAACCTAATCCAAAAAAAAACAAAAACAAAAAAAAACCTTAAGGATTTGCTTATAACATATAGTATAGTTTGGAAATAACGCGAGATTAGATGAGAGATTTCTAGCAAGAACGAAACTAGAGACAACTTCGATTGTCGATAATAAAGCAAGTAAATGAATTTGGACCTACCTATTTATTGTACAAGACAACAGTAAATAAATGTTATTATTCCTTTACTTTATCAAGGTTCAGACAACATTTGGGGAATTGCCGAAAAATTCCGATTCTTTTAGATATCACAGAACGTAACCAAAATATTGGTTTCCCCGAAGTTTTATCAATTTCAGTCACAAATTTCGTTAGTGTATTATATTTACATCCGGTGTTTTGGTGCTGAAAGAAAGTGCCTTTTATTGTCTCAACGAATGCCGTCGATGACTGATTTTTTTTTAAATTCGATGGATGTAAAAGGTCCTCAAGTTTTACCTGTCATAATCAGACTATTTGAATCGAAATAAAGAGGAACGAACGAAAGAACATGTGTTATAGATTATCAATTATAATAATGATGATAAAACTCTATTAATGGAAAATCTAAAAGCATGAAGACTGTTAGGGCTACAAAGAGGCCACGTTTTACAATGCCTTCTTTCTTCAATACCAATGATCTGCAACGTTTCATTCAAACTACACACTTCTCACAGATGACAGATGCTGATCAGGCAACAAAACATTATGGCATCGAAATAAAATACAATGCACATCCTTTTCTAAATAGGTTACATTATATGAGCAACAGATTGGAGACTGTTTTGATGTTAAGTCTGTGTGTGAACAGGCTGCGTTTCCATTCACACACATTTTTTATTGTTCTTTGACTCTGTAATCCGCTGAACTTATAGGTCAAGTGAACACATGTTCTGGTGGCTGAAGAAACATAGAGACATCTATTCATAACTGTATACTCATAACACATAACATCAGAATTGAATTTCGATTGAATTTAATACAAGTGACTGGGCTAAGAACCATTGCGTTCCGATGCTTCTTTTACGCGCGGAAAGGAAAGCATGGCATTTTCAGTGAATTCCTTCGGTCTCTACGCTTGAAAATAAACATTTTTCACTTGAACAAACAATACAACTACAGGTTTAAAGGGGTTAAAAACAGACACGGGTGTGCTACTTACTGGGATATCCAACGGCGGAGTGGAGCAGATCCATGCCCGGGCCGGACAGCGTTAACCCGTTCACGGCGTAATGGGGTTGCTTAATGTAGGACATCATGCCTCCTGCCGGCTTTAAAACACTCCCTCACTCACTCACTCTCTCTCTCCTTCTCTCAGACCGGGGGCCGGGTCTCCTAGCTAGTCTCCAGGGGGTGTCTCTCTCTCTCTCTCTCTCTCTCTATCTCTCTCTCTCTCTCTCTCTCTTTCTCTCTCTCTCTTTCTATCACTCCCCCCTCTCCCTCCCTCTCTGTCTTTTTTTATACCCTGGGTTGTTTTTCAAGGCTTTATAACTCTCAGTTGTTGTTTTTGTTTTCCCCTGTTGTTTCTCTCCTTCTCTATCTCTGCAGGCTACTCTGATTTGGTGCCGTCGTGCTACAGGAGCTGCGCCAATACACCTGTCGTAACCCGGAGCGCAAAACCACAGCGGATTTGAATGGTGCTGGTGTGTATATTCTACGTTTCCTCTATCCAGATAACACAAGCAAAACACCAAATGAACCTAAATCTGTAAGTCGAGACACCAAAGGAAACAAAGTCCAAAAGATATAACTAAACAAGACCAGCGCTGTGATGCAGTCTCTCCATCCAAGTCGTACGTAATTGCGCACCGGTGTCGTCAGGTGAAAGGTGTAAACAACAGTTCCAAAAAGATTCGGCTGTCTGCGGTCTGGGTGTTGTGAGGTCGAGGGGGCCCTGGCGGTCCTTGGTCCCTGGTCCCTGAGGAGAGGATCTGGCTGCAGGCTGGAGAAGTGAGGCGAGCAAGAAGAGGCTGGCTAATTAGAAGTAACTTCTTACCAAAGTAGACACCCAGACCCCTCCCTCCTCCCTCTCTCTCTCTCTCTCTCTCTCTCTCTCTCTCTCTCTCTCTCTCTCTCTCTCCCCCTCCCTCTCTCCCTCTCTCGGACACACGGACACATATACACACACACACACACACACACACACACACACACACAAGTGCGCGCACGCACGTGTGCACACACACACAAGCGCGCGCTGTTCATTATGTGGCTTGGCCTGCAGCGCATAAATATTAACACTGAATTCATAGGACTTGAAATGACTATTATGTTTGTAGCTGTAGGATTCCAAAATATATCTTATGTCTGGCTCTCACATTAGATTAGATGAAACTTCAGTGGGGAAATAGAGTCGTTGCAGCAGCAGAGACAAGGATATAAATAAGCAAAGTAATAGAACAAGCAATTGAAACAAAAACAAAAAAAACTACTACGTAGGCTACTACAAAATAAATAAAGACAAAATAAAACTATAGATTAAAACTGAGTTTGTTCACGTTTATTATTATAAGGTAAGAGGTCCATGGCAAATTTTGCATATAGCCTACTGTTGACTTTCTCTCTGGGTGAATCAGAGAGAGAGGTCTCTGCTTCAAGAGGACCTCAATATCCACCTTATCCGTGTCCAATCTCTAGTCTTGTCCAGGCAGGACATTTCATTATTATTAACCATTTTTAGAAGTGGCCTTCTGAAATAATTGGGCGACTCTGTCTGAGTGTGGAGGCAGAGGGATAGAGCAACTGAGGGGCGGAGAAGGGGGTACAGGCCGGATTAAAAGCAGCACAAAGACCGCGTTGTTCTGCTATTAAATCCCCTTCTGATCCCCAACATGCTCCCTCCTGGCAATTCATTCATTCATGCACTATTCAGCAATAGTAATAATAATAATGATACTAACACTAATAATAATAATAACAACAATAATAATAATGATCTCAGTTTTAAGCACCAGTAGGCCTATATTTCAACATTTGGTAGAAGTTCACACATATCTTTACAACATCTAGAGATATAGGCCTAGTGGAGGAGGTAAGTTATTTAGAGGATATGGTACTTTAAGGGGAAAAAAAGCAAAGACTACGTTAATGCTGTATAATAATTTGATAATACAATTGATTTGGCTGATGCCTTATGATCACTGCATCGCTGCATAGGACTAGATAAAAAACACATAGGCCTATTTGTCTGGCAACGGGCAGGCCGATACAACTCAGTAACCCTAAATAAATTGTAAATTAGTAGCCTAAGTCAAATATTTATAGTTAAGTAAATTAGGTTAAAACACATAGGCCTATTGTTCGGTTCTATTCGTTAGACTATAGTCTCTATTAGGCCTTAGCCTGTAAGGAGAAAGTGAGATATTTCGAAAGAGATATATTTTGCACCACGCCATATTCAAAATAAATTTTGCAGCATAAAAGCTTGGTCCAAAACACTCTTGCGCTCAAAGCCGTTGTTGCAACATCGTTTGATACGACTTGTTATTTCATCTCATTAATTTCAACACATCATTCTCGGAGAGGCCTCAAAGTTTTGTTGATAAAATTAGTCCACACTTGCAGACAGTTAGCTAGCTGTCCTCTCTCGGCTCGTTTGGCCTGTGCCATCCTCTGCGGCTAGACAATTTCACAGTGTCCAAAGCCGATTCTCTGCGCTTGTTAATTGAATCGGATTTCTTATAGTTTAAAATCCACGCGCACACACACACACAGACCCATGTAGCTACAGCCCAAACTGTATAAGGGGTTTATCTAGCTCTGTAAAGCCAAAGCGGAGATATAAAGACACACTGAGAAAGAGAGAGAGACTTTACCGGCGTGTTTGAACATTTCTAAATCTCGAATAAAATGTCTTCACCTGCTGCGTCTACCAGGGCGTCTGTGTGCAGGCTGTGTGTGTGAGTGTATGTAGCCTATGTAGGCTATGTATGTCGACGTTTGGACTACCTTTCATCTCCAGTGGACACCTCACCTGCTGCACATCCAGGTAGGGTACGGTTTGTTTGTTGTTGTTTGTCTTTCGGTATTTTGTATTTCTAGCACGGGCATGTTGGAGGCTGTGGACGAACTGAACCGCAACTGATAGCCTAGATAGGACAGGACAGGTAATCAAGGTAACGGTAGGGAGTCGGTGGAACGGCAAGAATGACTCGAGACCTCCAACCGACGAAAAAAAAAAAAACGGCGGGAATGGCAAGAGACCTCAGATATGCCGCAGAGCGCGCGCGCGCGCCACTATACTGTGCACGCGCACTCTTCGCGCACCTGCTCCCCCCGAACTCTTCCTCATTTTATTCTACTTGAGACATTTAACATTTGTCTTCTATTTTTTAAGGAATAGGCTAAATTTTCATGCCATCAACCAATTTAATTAAGTTGTTTATTGGAACCTTGAAACCAGTGGTTCTTGAGATGATTGATGGAATCTAGAAAATATACATTCCTAGTATAGCCTACAAATTGATTAGGCCAATGTTTTTGGTATTTGTAATAAATACTTCTTTCTTGTGAAATAATGAATATTTGCAGCAGCCTCTAATAACATACTAAGATCAGACAAGATGACGGGTAGCCTAAAAGGTAAATTGGGAAGCAATTAATCAAATAATTATTTACAAATTATGAATCAATCAATTATCCATAATTAATCATGTAAAATCGCCTGAAAATGAAGAATTCCACTACTTTAAGTTTTAATAAATACAATACAGCCGTGACGTTTCTACATGCGAGATAAAAAGGCTACAAACTAATCATTATTTAAGGCCCTCACAAATAGTTCAGTTAGCCTATATTGTAAAATGTCGAAAGAAGCAGAATAAGGACAAAAACACCGAAACTAGATATGAATAACTAAAGGAGACACTTGCTTTTGAGAAACTGTCGATACTCTTATCCCTTACGGAAAAGATATAATAAATTGTAGAAGAATACTATACGAATATCACAGTAAAACTATAGCCTAAATCCCTATAAAATATTAAAGTGATCCCATAAAGTACCTACTACAAGTTAGTTCTACCATAGTCTAAATTAGGACTGTAAGAGTATAAACTCACTATTGAGTACCACAGACACACTGTAAGTCCCTATAGGAATAACATAGGAATGTTACAGTGATTTTCCATTAGGGTGCTAGGATAGGAAATGTAATTTGTTTCTCTGTGAATGTGGTTTATTTGGCCTAAAATTGATGATCACAAAGTTACAGGCAACTCCACTGAAAGATGCACTCACAGTTTTGCATGGGCTTGATAAAAGAGCAATTTGTTTACCATGGATTGATGTAATTATTTCCTTGACATGTTAAAATGTTGATCTATTATAGATTTTTCTAAAATTTCATTTCATTCTGTTAATCTTTTTTCAGTTTTCTTAATTTTGTTTAAAAAATAGTTAATCTTCTCTTGTTCTACATGGGTACATACATGGCCTAATTGTTGCTAAGCTGTCCATATTATTGCCTTTTAAGATCAAGACATTTTATTGTTGCATGATGTGTGATGTTTTCTGGGTTGTTTGTGTGGGAATGGCTCAGTGCTGGAGGCCTGCTGGTAGTCTGGAGGCACTAGGACCCAGCGCAAAAACAAATTAAGGACAACCAGCACATAAGAGGCTTAGTACATCTAATCTATACTCCTACACACACACACACACACACACACACACACACCACACACACACACACACACACACAGAGCATTTCATAAACATCCCATTTTGAAGCAAGCACGCATACACGTCCCAGAGGCAAACACAGCCATTGTATTTTCATTTCGTTTTCATTTTCTCCAAACTCTTTTATTCCCCATGTTGACCTCAACTTCCATCCCACTTTGTTGGAGAACATTTGGCCATATGCTCCAGCATTTCTCTAGTCCAATTTCATTAGCAAGGAGGCATCCACGCGCCCTTCACTGAACTAGCCGGCCCGGTACAAACTGACTCGTTTCAATTAACAAAAGAAAAAATACTCAGACACACAACCTTCCTTGTTCCTTAGATCAATTCATGTCTTTCTGTTTGATATCGTTTATAAAGGATCTTTCAAAATAAATTCCTGGGGGCTTCTTACTAACTGAAACTACAGGCCTAGCTTTTTTTCTTTCTTTTTTATTTACAGAAAATTGAAAGCTATGGAAATAAGTTTTCCCTCAATGTCTCCTTGCGAAATTAAGGATGGTCATTTTTAAGATGGCTTTATTCAAGTCAATGCAATGCACTGTGTGTATGTGGTTACTGTAAGGATGTATGGTTCTTCTGACATTGTGTGGGCCTGTTTATTTTTGCTGTTCATATTTGTGAGAGTGATCCTTTGTGTGTGTGCGTGTGTGTGTGTGTGTCTGAGAGATGATGTAAACATGCAAAAAGGGAAGATTACTGATCAGTTGTGTTCATGTCACCACTGAATGATTTATGGCATGGTGTAGACTAAAAACAGCTTCACATCCCAAAAGCCCCAAAACACACACACACACACACACACACTTTTCCAGCTGTTAAGCACCTCTGACATCATGTTGTTCGATACACAGTGTATTTTTGTATGTCTCTGTGTGTGTGTAAGTGTGTGCATAGTGTGTGCATGTAGTGTGTGTGCATGTGCCTATGTGTGTGTGTGTGTGTGACAGTGACACACTCACACATACACACACACACACACATACACACACACACACACGCACAGAGTTCAGCCGATTTATCATAATATGCTTTATCTGAAAAGTAAGTATCTTACCTCGGGATAAAGGGAGGAAAGAGGGGTTTGTGGCCAGATTGACAGAGGAAGGGCGGATGGAGAGAGTCGAGCGCTCGCTACAGAGGGACAGAGAGCAGGACCTGCCCGCTGCGGCTGGATCGATCGCTATTGATAAGGTAAAGGGCTGGAGCATTCTGGGATACCTCGCTATAGGGAACCGTGGCTGCTGGGTGTGAGGTGGAGAGACAGACAGACCGACCAGGAAGAATGTGTGTGTGTGTGTGTGTGTGCGTGTGTGTGTGTGTGTGGGTGTGTGTGGGTGTGTGTGTGTGTGGTGCTTATGTAAGGGGACTGGTGGAGGCTGAACGTCTTACTGGAGGAAACTGGGCGGAAGGTTCCGGATGTCATGGGGAGAGAGGGAGGGGTGGAGGTGGAGGTGGAAGGAAGAGGAGAGGGGCGCGATGGTAGAACGGGGGCAGGAGTAAGTGGAGGAAGAGAGAGAGAGAGACAGAGAGAGAGAGAGACAGGCAGATGGAGGGGGGGGGGGGGGGGTTGGGGGGGGTATGGGAGGGGCGTTGCGGCAGACCTAGGCTGAGTTTTCAGGGGGTCTTGCTGTCAGCGTTGAGCTCTTTTTGTTGCTTCTAGATTTAGAAGTTCTAGTTATTCATAGGCTTTCATTTAGTGACTGAGGTCGGACATGTTTGGTTCTTACCGACTGCGTCTTTAAATTTGTATGACATCACTGCTACTGTCTGGACTGGTTTCATATATATAGTTAAAAGTCTGTGGGTGTGTGTGGATATTGAGGTCAGTGTGTGTTAACTCCTCATTAAACTGATGTGAGGATTACTCTGCGTGAGGCCGGGCCCGACCATGTGTCTCTCTGCATAGACAGAGGGTGCAGCTTCACTCCTCTTCCATGTAGTACAGTGATGGTCCCATGTTCCATACAGGATACATGTAATGGCCTCACTGATGGTCATTACCAGACTGGCCATTACATGCCATTAGTGTATGCGTAAGTGACTGTTTGTGTGTGTGTGTGTGTGTGTGTGTATGAGAGAACGCGAGAGAGTGTACATGTGCATATGTGAGAGTGTTTGTGTGTGTGTCCATTTAGTGGGATTTGGGTTGTCAGCAGTCTGTCATAACATTGTCTGTATGTGGGTCTAGGCTAAAGGTGAACACTATTTAGGCTGTGGTCCCTTATATAAGACTGGACTACATAACAATATAACCTTTAGGTCTACATTCTGCTCAGTGCCGGTAGTATCTATTTACTTCTGTGGTGCCTAAATGAAATAAGACCATGTTGTCTATATTGAAGATTAGTGCTGTTCACTTTTCATAAATGTCACCAATTTCATTCATAAGAGCATAATTAATGGTGTACTGCACATGACAAACAGAAAAGGACATGCAAACAAATATTTAAGTTGGGCAGTTGGTAACCTGCAGTGTTGCCTTTCAAAATGAAGCAATGCTGATTCAATTCTACCTAAGAACTCAACTCAAAAACTCATGAGTTTGTAAAGTTATTGAGTGTTCAGTCCTTAGATTATACACATCATGCCCGAAGTTATCTTGTGTATTCTAGTTAAAATATTCTTGTTAAAATATTAATGCTTTAACACAAACTTAATCAGTCATCTGTAGAGGGTGAGCAACAGCCAAGATGTGCAGACTAGACTATAAGATTGTCTACCAATGTATCTGACATATACATATACATATACATATACATATACATATACATATAATAACTAGCATACAGATGAATCTTGTAGAGGGATAAGTTACCAAGCTCTTTTGAAATATAAATTGACCACCTGAATGATGTCTATGAAATGAATCAAGTCACTTTTTGCAGTAATCTAAAAAGTCAAATAACAATAAATGCAGACATAAAAAATCAACGTAAAGTCATATTTCCCTCTGTGCTTTAGGTACACACACAGCAAAATCCTCATTGTTAATTCTGAGTGTAAAAATCAACACCATTGCAGTATTTCTATAAGTCCACACCATCAGAGATAATTTACCTCTCCAATCAACTCCAAATATCTGTCACTGAAAAATCAACACAAAATTTGCTGTGAACTGAATTGAGTCGAGTTAAATTTGGATCTGAACCCCACAATTCACTCAACTATTTTAATTCAATTAATATTTTTAGTGACATGGACCATTTACCAATCTAGTAGACACAATTTTCACGTTAACAGCGGCAGGCATGTGTGGCTTTGTGCCTGTTTGTGGAACATTTATGACAAACTGGCAACAAACAGTGGGAAGACGGACGGCCTACCAGTCACACATGGCCTCTGAGGGGACCAGCAGTGATTTTGGAGGTGATATTTAGAATAGATTCAAGTCAGCATCTATTTCACAGGCAGAGGGACGTCAAGCAGCTGAGGAATGAGTCCTCAGAAAATAAATGTAACATTGTTGATACTTGCTAATATTTCTCAGCCTCTGTTTTTGGAAGGGACTTTACAGTTCCGTGTCTTATCCTATTTATGCTGCTCACCAGCATCTGTACAGCACGGTGCAGGCATAGTGGATGTGCCAGAAGAGGGTCCGTCTGTCTCTCCATGTGTAATATCTGTAAATAATGTGTGTGTAGCGTCTTGATCAATTTCACAGACTGAGACCCCCTGGTGCGTGCATGTGTGTGTCCTGCTGGCTTCCAAGGGTAGACAGATTTCTAATCCACTGCAGACAGCAGCAGGTGGGGTCTGTTTGCAGTGTGTGTGTGTGTGTGTGTGTGTGTGTGTGTGTGTTAATTATCATCATTTAGCCCCCTCCTTGGCCAGTGTCTGGGGATTAAACAGGTTAACACCTGTTTGTACCTTCATACTCATACACTAGTAATAAGCTAATTCATTTCAGTTGTGTCACAGGAGCTTTTACATATAAAGATTTTAATAACATAAAATATAAAAATGTTATATGTTAATAATAAAATTGCAGAAACCATGTTCCATACTTATATCAGAAGCAAGTCTGCTACAGTAATAAAAATCCTATCTATGGCCATTATTAATTGCAAACCCTTTATCTATGGCAGCAATGACATACATATTTGTGGAACTGTTTATTTACTTATTATCAATGCAACTTTTGTTAGTAGTTAAAAGCTTATTTTTGTTTTACTAATATTCATAATTATGTAATTCGAATTCATAAAAGTCATAAAAGATGTTTATCAAGTGTTACCAAAATGCCAAAACAAAATACATAGTGTACATTTGAAAATGTACAGCATGGCCTTTCATTATGCACATATTATCATCATTATATGTGTGATAATTGCCATTTTAAGGTTTTATGGACAATACATTTTGTGCTCTATTAATTGTTAGGTGCTGGATCTGTGGAATGTGGCTATATTAATGTAGCAGTAATAATAAATGAATTTAAAATCATTACTGCACTTGTGCTTCAAGAAACCGACAGCCACTAGACTGCAACAAACATTTTGATTTAAAACAATTCAATTAATGTATAGACACTGTGACGTATCACTAAACAGAAAACAAAGTTATTTGCTTTTTAGGCAGGTTTATGGACTGGGTGCTACACACACACACACACACACACACACACACACACCAGCCAGAGCAAGGATATACACAGCCCTCCATAAGGCAACGCATATGAGACCATGCATGAATGCACATATCAGCTTTGTTTTACCAAGTCGAAGACTGGCTGTGTGTGTGTGTGTGTGTGTGTGTGTGTGTGTGTGTGTGTGTGTGTGTGTGTGTGTGTGTGTAACCACTGCGGGCATGTGTTCTGGCAGCATGTGTGTGGTGGTGTGCTGGTGGGGTGGGGGTAGGGGGACATTGGTACGGGTGGGGGTGGGTGGGTTGGGCAGGGGGTAAGTGTGTGTGTGTGTATATATGTGTGTATGTGTGTATAGCTTGGTACAGTAGCTTGCACCCACCCACCCCATCCCGCCCCCCACCCCACCCCATCCACCCCCCACCACCCCCCCCACCCCCCCACCCCATATGGCAGTAGACAGCAGTAGTAATCATGGAAGTGGAGCAACAGGCCCTGAGCCTCACTAATCCTCGGCCACACTCCGACACGTGCCACACTGATGCATACACCCACCCCCAGGCCCACACACACACACACACACACACACACACAGAAGGATGCCTTTTCAAGACACACAGCCACCCATGTACACACCCATGCACACACATACAATAACACACATACTGTACAGACCGACACACAAAGTAGTGTGTACAATTGCATGCACACACACATTAGTCTACGTGCATGCAGTGATGGACCTGATGGCTACTGCTCATAACTTAAAGAATAGAATAGAATAGAATAGAATAGAATAGAATAGAATAGAATAATCACTGTAATGTTTGCATGATCAAAATGCATGCTATGCTCCCTGTGTAAAACCTAAAGAGTAGGTAGACTCTCCACTGGTGTCCCAACAAACCCAGGAGTGCCTTGTTGCATTATAAGAACACTGACACACACACCACACACACACACACACACACACACACACACACACACACACAGACACTTTATGACTTGCAGGCGCTATTCACATACTGTTTGCCATGCAGAAGCCATAGCATCCATACCATACCATCTCTCTCACTCTATATCTGACCGCAGTGTGTCTTAATTGTAAAGCCATTGCATGCATTTTAAACTGACCGCTGAGCAGTGTAACACAGCAGTGCAATGCGCCCATACAGAAACACAAAGAGTGCTCGAAAGACCTTTTTGAATGGCAAAAAGCACCTTGCGCGTGCACATGCGCGCGCACACACACACACACACACGCACTCACACGCGCAAGCAGAGTCACACACACATCCAGCGCGACACGTACACACAAAACCCTTTAACTGTGACGCACAAGGAGACAGGGCCACAATGGTTCTCTTATTGTTAATTGGCTGTCTAATCCTGAGGAATGCGTCTGATTAGTACCCGCCGGTGGGTCAGGATCTTGCTCAACACTCTGCTTCACAATGGACAGGCTGTAACAGAGATCTGGGGGCAAACACACACACACAGGCACACACATACACACACACAGACACACACACACACAAACATCCACAGGCAAGCAAGTGCAATTCACGCAAACATGCAAAGACAAAATCGAGCATGCAAACATATAAGTGCGCAACCATGCAGGGCCAAAGCGACCTCTCATACCCCCAGCGCTAATACACACACACTATACACACTACTGCCAATACACACAAAGTAGCAACACACATACTCCACCCAGCATGCAAAGCTAAACACCCTCAACTTCACTGTAGAGAAGCAACGGATGTACCGTTTAATAAGATTTACAGCAGATAAATGGATTTGAAGAGTCTGAGTCTGGCAGAGTCTTGTATTAATCGGACCATAATGTTTGTGTTGGGGTCGGTGCGGGCCTCAGTTCATGCTACAGTGGTCTGCACACTCCATCGAGTCCATTGTGCCTCAGCATATTTCTGCTATTCATGTTACTGTAGTGTGAACAGCAAGAAACAAACTAAAGTGAGTGAGAAGACTTTACATTTTGATTGTCAGCAATAAGAAATAGATATGGCTCAATGTGCCATACATTTTTATGATGGTTCCTCTTGTATAGAATAGAGGAACACAAGGTAAGCTAGAAGAATACATGGTAGGGGGATATCAGATCGCCGGTATTAGATTTGTTTCTGATTTGACAGATGGAAAATATTGAAGGTACCACAGTGTTTTGGGTTGCTGACTGAAATCTAAAACGAGAAATTTGGAATCCATGAGAAACACGGCTTCAGGTACTTGTTACAGTACAGCACCCTCCATCCATATAGTGAAGAAATTGGTCCAGTCAACACCTGAAACTATAGGAAATAGATTAGAGTGGTAACCATAGTAGGCTATAAGGGAAGGATAGAGAGAGAAGGAAGGAGGGAGAGCCATAGTGGTTAGAGGTAGAACAGGGCAGACGGGTAGTGTCAGAGGTGACAAGGGGCTATGTGTGTGTGTGTGTGTGCGTGTGCGTGTGTGTGTGTGTCTGTGTGTGTGTGTGTGTGTATGCTGTAGGAGGTCCAGGCAGGCTGCATCACTGCTGACACACTGCTGCTGGTAAATCCAGCTTAGTGTGTCTAAAACAGGCCTACGAAATCTGCCACAGGGCCCCTAATGCTAGGGCCGCTGTCACCCTCAATCACTCACACACACCTAATCCCCACGCCGTGACCCAACACACACACACACACACAAACACACGCGCACACGTACACAGCCGGGCTACCCGATGCACTGGGCCCGTTCAGCTTGGCAGGCGGTCCCAGTACCAGGAGACACCAGCCACAGGGTCAACATTTCATACCAGGGAGGGAGGGAGAGGGGGGAGAGGGGGGTTGAGGACAACAGGTGGGAGGAGGTGGAGGGGAGGGATAAGGGGAGAAGAGGTGTGGATGGAGGGTGGAGGAAGAGGAAGAAAGGCAGAGTCGGTGAAGGGGGTGGGGTGAGGGAGGGGAGGAGGAGGGCAAGGAGTGGAAAGGAATATAGGAGTTTGGTTGGAGTGGGGGAGGGAGGTGGCAGGGAGAGAGGGGGAGAAAGGGGGAGAAGGGGTGAGGGTGGATGGGATTCAACAGAAGATGGTGTTCATTACTAGCTGAAATCTGATATTAGAAAATTAGAATCCATTAAAGCAGTGGTTCTTAAGTACTGCTGGTTTTCTGTCCTACCAGCTAATTAATTGCGTTCACCTGGCGTCCCAGGTGTATATCAGTCCCTAATTAGATGGCTAGAATGAAAACCAGCAGGGCTCTGGGTCCTGAGGAGCAGCACTGAGAACCACTGCTAAAGGAATACACCAAGTTTTTGGGACATTGTCCCGTTGGTCAACGTACTTGTTAAGTGATGAGAACAGAGATGCAAAACCATCCATATGTCCCTGGTAGATAGTTGGATATATAGAACTCGACAAATACTATGTCGAGTGATAGTAGGCTACTAGCATTATCTCAAAAGTGGGAAAATGAGAACTTGTAGCAGCTCTAAAGCTAAATGGTTATTAATATTGAATGATATCCGGCTAAATCTGGCAGTTTTGCGTAGATTGGTAAAATGTACATGAAATATTATCTAAAACATAACGTACTGTTTTGAACTAGCAGGGACTACTTTCCCTGTCTCCATAGGAAATGAAGGTGGCGGGCGTTGGGAGACTGTGTGCACCTAAAAATCACTGCACAGCAGATGAATACATGGTTGCTCACCTGAAATATTTCCAAAAATAAACTGGGCTACATCAGCTATATTGAGTTAATGATGTTTCATTTTTACAATTTACGAATCTACAGGCCATATGATAAAAACACGAACAAGTTTTTAGCACCAAAAAGTCTGTCTTCTTATCCATGTAGGGTAAAGAGCTTGGCCGGGTCAAGAGTGTGGATAGGAGACAAGAGAGAGGGAGAGGGAGGGTTTGGGACCCAGCCGGTACAACAGTTTAGAACAGTTTGGATAATGTTCTGGTTTACTTCAGTTGAGATGTCCAGTATGGAAAACTCAGCTGAGCGATGGATCCACAGCGTCACGGCCGTCGCTTTGATCCCCTGTGAGAACATGACGTACTGATTGCCGTGGCTATTTCTGCACACTCATGTACGACTGGATAAGCAACTCTGTTACATGGTACACACAGCAGATCTCACAACGCCTGGATAAGGGCCCGTTTCACCCATCTCGCTTTCCGATTCTCTTGATGTATCTGTCAATGTTTCTTTTGCTGTACTCGAGCACAGTGGATGCCTGTTGGTACTAATGGAGACTCTCTTTTCTGTGGTTTGTGCTCCTTTAGGTTTTCTTTACCCATGCTTGAGATGATGAGGACGAGGGGATGAAGAACCTGGGAAATACCCAGACTCACGTCACCAGTCACACCTCCAACCTTCCTTCCAAATCTTTTTATTGTATTTAAAAGGCCTTCTTACTTTTTGCCAATAATCTGTGGATTCAGTGGATACTCTATAAACACAGTTGCCTATTGCTAACTCAGTGTCATGTATTTCTTAATGGCCTTAATCTGTGCTGCAACACTGTACTCAGGTTGTTGCAGTTGGCATGGGCTTAGAGTAGGCCAAGGCATCTGGTTCTGTGCCTTTACCTACATGTTGTTTTCACCTAAGACAGGAGACGAGGTGCACCCGCCCGTAAAGCCAAGTGGACGAGAGACCCAAAGAAGAATTAAGTTAAGAGGCCTATCACCGTAACTTAGGGCCTGATACCACTAGTAGCTTTAAGGAGACTAGCAGGGGTTTGCTGCTCTCACTGACAGTCAATGATCATCCAAGCCTCTCAGCCTAAATCCTAATTGTGTCTGCAAACAAACTGAAGATCCACTACCTCACATCCCAGAGGTGTGTAATTATGACTGGTTGGACCCAAGATTCATACACAAAATTCCTGTTTTTATGGTTTTATTAGCCTTTATTATTATTTATTATTATCTACATGGGATTGGAACCCCAAGCCCACTGTAATTATGAAGCTAATGCATTAAACTCCAGGCACCTGTTGTAGTTTCCAGAGAATTGGATAACATAATCTTCTCCACTATCAGGGCTACATAGAAGCACTGTATAGATCAATAAAACTCTTATTCACATATCTATAATGCCTCACACACTACTGTTTGCCTTACAGGTAAGTAAGGAGGGAAACATTCCTTGTCCATTGTTATTATGCTGGTTATTTTACTACTGAAGTTGATGTTATGAGTACATCATTGCGATATTTACCTGCAAAATAAAGTGTTGATTTTTTAAATATATTTTCAATCTTTTAAAAGTATAATGGGAACCTGTGACTTGGTAGCATTTTCTTACTATTTTTAGCCTTCTATTTTCAATAAAGTGGATACAGACTCACATCACTGATCTCTGTCTTTTATATGTGTGTGTGTGTGTGTGTATGTATGTGTGTGTGTGTGTGTGTGTGTGTGCCTGTCACTCTTAGTTTCCACCACAATGACCCACCAATCTGTGGATGCGGATCACTGTCCCATTCAATTACTGAATGTCACCTGGCAGTCTGCATGCACAAGCGTTCGTTCACACACACACACACACACATACACATACACACAGGCACACACATAACAGGATGTCGTGTCAGGATTGGCTGTCTGACACACATAAACACACACATACTTAGCTACACACTTAAATAGACTCAGTTCCAAATGCACATCCAGACGCACACACACACACACACACTGGACCTCACACTGTGATTGTTTACCTTGAGTCAAAATACACTTCCAGGTATAGTAAGGTACAAACCGAAGCCTTGTGTTCTCTTATGAAAGACTCACAGTAAGTTAGCACAAGTCACAACATTGCCATCTAGTGGTCAAATAAAGTAGTGCAGGAAAACCATTGCTCCCTATATTATGGGTGGATGGATTCATTCACGGGGAACCAGAAATGCAGATATACCACATGAAAAGTATAATGTTTTACCATGTTAGAGTAAGAAATTATTATTACTACTATTATTATTGCTATTAACAGATTACTGAACACACACAGTCATTTGTGAGACTCCTTCGTCTCAGTTCCCATAACAATATTGTCCATTTTTCTCTGGCTGAATGTCATGAAGTGAACCCTGGACTGTGGTCTGAGCCCTAATGGACTCAGGTGATGTATTTCCTAGTTCTCTAGTATACAGCGAGCCCTCCAACAAGCCACCAGGAAGCCTGCCTCAACTCATATGATCACCTCACTGCTGCCATCTGCTGATGAAACAGGGGAGTGTTGGTATGGATTTAATCAGGAAACTTGGGAAATGAACTGTTTTTATCTATTCTAACTGCAAAATCTGCTTCCTTAGGTGCTGAGTTGAGTGTGAGTGGAGAAACCGCAACACTATTCTCTAAGACACCTTTTAATAGATGCAAAACGGGCCATTTTTTCAGTTTCGACATCTAATGAAGAGCGGCTGAAACCTTTGAAACATTTTCTTGTTGTTTACTAGTGTTGGACGTGATGTACACCCTGCTAAAACCAATAATAATAATAATAATTTCCATTTTCTCTGTCTGTCTATTTTATTCTAACAGTGGTTTTAAGAGGTCAACCATGAGTCAGTTGGAGATTTTTTATTGCAATTTGAAGTTTGGAGATGATAACAAGGCTGGTGAGATAAACATATGGTATGAAATGAGGTGGATGAAAAGTATTCTTTACACACTTAACCAAAAACACAGGAAGCCATACCAGGTAGCTGGTGTCCAAATAATTCTGTACTGTCCACTCAAGTTTCACATTCATCCAAGATGGCTCCATGTGCCCAATCACTTTATGACCATATGAGATATTAAAACCTTGGTACACTATGTCTATGTTATTATCGCGTTACTCTATTGTATAAAGAAGCCCAGTGAAAATGTCTGGTGAAGCCCCACTGAATCAGTGCATCATAACAAACATCAAACATCTTCTTGAGGTGTGCTTGATTAAGCTCTCGGGACGCCCCAGGTGGAAGGTAGTGTACTGCACACACACACTCTGTTGGTAACGCTGCTGTTCAGCGGGCTAATTCAAAGACACCGGAAAATGAAATACTATCATGAAGCAGGTTCTGAAGTCTGTGTGGGCACCTTTACTCCCGTTCTGCTATGGCAACCAGGTGGGCCTCTGTCTCTGCCTCAGAGAGGGTCCTAGGGGAGGGAGAGGGGAGAAGAAGAGGGGAAGAAGAAGGGAGAGAAGAGGCAGGGAGGGGAGAAGACATGGGAATAACAACCAGATGAAAGAGGAAAAAGAACAAAGAACAAGGAGGAAAGACAGACAGTAGGGGAGAAAGCAAAAAGCAAGTTAGACACGGCCATGTCGAGCCCTTCATAACAGCCCAGTGCATCTATGAACTTTTTGATATGGTAGAGGGTGCATTCTTTTTTTTATTTTATTCATTAAACCTTTATTTAACAAGGTTAGTTCCACTGAGATTAAGCAGCATCATGACAAAAATAAAAGACCAACAACATACAAGAACGCATGAAGTCAGACTTACATACTGTCAACATTACACTTAAGAGAGCAAGATAAAACAATGTGTGAAATCAAAAAACAATCAAAATCACATAAAATAGTGAACATAGTCAAGTTTTCTAACCATTCCAAAAGACAATAATCCAAAGCAGAGGCAGCTCCTTTGAGTCTGAGCCACAAGATCCTTCATCATTGGTGTAAACTCACCATTCAGGCCACTATATCAAACAAAAACAAAACTACTCCAGCTAGAGTCAAGTTACCTGAACTTAGGTTGTTCCTTGGTGACTATTCCCACCTCCAGCTCACTGGCCTTGAAGTCCGTGGACAGGATGGAGGACAGACAGGAGATCGCCATCTGGAAAGAAAGAGGGGGATAACGTGAGGGTGCTGACTAGCTTAAATACATAAACACCAACTTCTGTCCCATACAGCAAACACCTAAACCATCTTTTAACACATGCTATAGAAAACAAACACACTGGAGAGGTGCTAAAATACAACCGAAGCTAGGGTTGTGGGTAGAGCAAAGGTTTTCAGTCAAGGTGAAATTGAAAAATCTACTAGTAGAGTTCTAACTTTTGCCCAAGGTGTAACTCTTTACTATTACATAAGGTGAACTTTCAGTCTTCAAAAGCCTTCATTCTACAATACATTTTATGCATAGAAATGTAGTGTGAGTGAGCAGGTAGGGGTTCAAAGTCTTACTCAAGGACACTTTGATAGGACTTATGGCTGCTGATGGCCTTTCTGTTGCGGGACGATCCCTCTAACAGCACTCAGAAAGCTCTTGTTGCTCTACCTGTACCGTCCTGTCCTGGCTCAGGTCGGGCCTCTTCTTCAGTTTCTTCTCCAGGTAGCTGTTGGCCTCTGTCTGTTTGGCCCCAACCGCTGTGGCCCTGAAGCCACAGTAGTAGCCCGCCGGGTCACATTTATACAGCACGGGGCCCTGCTGGGGGTCTATGGCCACCAGGATCATACCTAGGAGGAGAACGGAAGAGGGAGGGAGGAGGAGGATGAAGGAGGCTGATAGACAAAATTCACAACCTTAAAGTCTAAAAACTAGAGAGTGGTTACACTCACAGCAGCCAAGAGGCCTCATCTCAGCGTTCTGTGTGTAGACCTGGGAGATGTCAGCCATCCTGCGGCACAACACGTCCGCCGCGATGTCGTAACCAAACTTGTATTTCCATTCCCCCGCCTCCACTCGCGCCCGGTGAACCTGGGAACGACTGTCCGCTGCACAGGACAGAAGAGGGGAGACAGTTAAAGGTGCTACATGTGTCATTTTAACGTCAAAAAATTATTATCACATACATTTTGAGACATTCGTATAAATACCGAAACAAACAAACAAGACCATTGCCGAGAAGATTGGCTGCCTGTGTCTGTGCGTGTGTGTGTGTGTGTGTGTGTGTGTGTGTGTAGTAGATACATACCACCGTGTCCGGTCATCACACAGCCGATGCGAGGAGTCAGTTTGTACATGTTGGTGAGGGTGGAGGAGTCCAGCAGCTTGTCCTGCGTGTGGGAAAAGGCCACAGTGTCACATCCACTTTACATTATCATCTTGTGACAACGAACATCTATATTTCAGTATGTTATGTAATAAATATTAATATTACATTTACAAACAAACACATTATGATCAGGGGCGTCAATTCGCTAAACCCTAAGCTATGGCAAAGTCCCTGCATCTAATGTTATTTACCACCAAAACTATAAACCTGCTTACAGTAGGTTTCTGGGGACAAAGAGGAGCAATGACTGGTGACTGACAAGATATTATTATTTGGTCAATATGATAATTATGTAGCTTAGATGGAACCTTAGTCCTGAATGCTCTCCTGATTTATTTTTGATTTATTTTTTGATAAAAAGTCAAATTCCACCCATGATTATGATGATGATGATGATCAGAAATTGAAACCTACATGATGAAGGCTTGCTAAAGCATGAAGCTGCCTCTGGCTTGGTAATGTGAGTATTGGGTCTAGGTAATATCTTCCACTGTCAAGTCAGCAGAAAGCTGGAGTCACGACTCTGTCAGGCTTCACTGGTCATATCTGACCCCTTTACTGTTCTGCTTCATCTCACATCATCATCCCGGTGTGTGTGTGTGTGTGTGTGTGTGCGTCACAATGTCTTACTGGTACTTTCTTCTGTGTGACCACCACAGCGCAGTCCGTCCCCCGGATCCCCACTGACGTTAACCCACCCTGGGCGATGGCTTTGAAGGCATACTCTGCAAGACAGTACATATATCATATAGAATAGAATAGAATAGAATAGAATAGAACAGAATAGAAAGTTTTAAATGTGTCATATCCTGTTCATCTGTTGAGAACAAGCATGTTTGGTCCTTCAAACTTCATGAATATGTGGACAACTCAATTCTGATTTACAAAAAGTCAGATAGAACCATATAAATCCAAGCTCAATATTTCATATTAAAAGTGGCACTACAAACTTTTTAAATAAATATTAAGTAAATAAATACATATTTTTATATTTCGTGACATTGGAATTATAAGGTTATTTTTATTTATCAAAATTGAGTTATCCACATATTTACCACATACTTGCGTGGTGTTATTTTGTTAAAGAACCTTTTGGTTAAATATTTTAAAAGAAAGTAGACTACATAGCAGTTTTGCTAGCTGGTGTGTCAAATCTTTGATGCTCAGTATCTCAGAGCTGCACTCCACCCAGATAGACCCTTATCATTCAAAGCTCGCGATTTTTGTACGTTGTTTCTGCGTGTTATTATCATTAGTAGTAGTAGTCGTAGTAGTCGTAGCCGCAGTAGTATTGCGCAGTATGCATGTTCCAGGACTGTAAAACGAGGTAAAACGTCTCACCGACTTGGTAGAGGCGGCCCTCCGGTGAAAAGATGGTGATGTGTCGGTCGAAACCAGCGTTGGAACCACGGGACATTTTCTTCGTGCGCGTCAAAACAAATGTGACCTCAAATGAACTCGCGAGCACTTACTCCACCTTTACAAGTTACACCTGAACCACCGAATACTCCTGTCTTTGTGAGTGTCAGTGAAAATGAACCAGCATGACAGAGGATTAGCCTAAACGATAAGCAGCATAATGGAGTAACTTCCCTGTAAGTTTTTACTTTCTCTTTCAGTTATTCAATGAGGTGCGCGCGGTGTCATCTCACTTATTATTATTGGATGGCAGCAATAAGGAAGTCAAGTGACTTTACCAGTTAGACTAGGCTACTTTGACCGGTGGAGTAAAAAAAAAACCTCATGACTCTGGTGTACTTTAAAAAAAAAAAGTGAGGAGTTCTGTCGATATGACATAGCAGACATTTTAGGAGGAGGGTTGAATGGATAGGATCGAGGCATCTACTACAGCTCTCTCTCTCCCTCTCCCTCTCTCGCTCTCTCTCTCTCTCTCCCTCTCTCCTGTCATTTGGCCACTGGTGGCCCCCAGAGACGGAGCCAAATGTCAGGCCGCAGGGTGGGCTTCTGCCTCAGCGATAAGAAGCGCAGGAGGATGAACCTGGGCGCCTTTGCAGAGCTCTGTGCGTAAGTTGACGCTCTCTTGTACTATTCATATAGAACTTATTATTCCAGTATGTAATAGATAAAGTGACGGTGGTTCTCAAGGTGGGTTCGTGAGGAGGTTCCAGGGGGTCCCACAGCAAAATGAGGAACAGATTACTTTCACTATGATTTAATTCACTAGAAATTGGCCCAATTAGAGGATGTATGAGAATGACTGTTGTAATCAAAGGTTTCATTCTCACCACTATATACAGTTATGCAACTCAGAACGTAATCAACAACAACAAAATGTTCCCATATGAGGGTCCCAGAGACAAAACCTTATCCAATGGCGGGACATCTTTTGAGAAGTTTTGTTCTATATCATCCTTGTTTGTGATCAGAAGACTCCAGTGTATGAATCACTGGGGAAAATGACACCACCAACAGTAAAATATATAAATTGCACTTTGTACATTGTATTTTTCTGCAGGGGCCATGGGGTGGAGGTGGTAGAGGTAAGTGATTCATGAATAATAATCATTATTATTATCATTATGTTAAGACTTTGGTAATAGGCACAATGAAGGAATGAAGAAGTGTGAAATCTGTGGTGAAAAGCGTGGAAGAGGTTATGCCATTTTTTTTTAAGGCTGTAATTATGTAGCAATCAACATTGTGTGTGTGTGTGTGTGTGTGTGTGTGTGTGTGTGTGTGTGTTTAAGATAAGATAAGATAAGATAGCACTTTATTAATCCCCTTGAGGAAATTCAGGACAATTTACATTTATATTTACATGCACACATTTATTTGCGTGCATGCAAAACACACACACACACACACACACACACACACACACACAAATACAGCAGGATGACGTTACGCAAACAAAAGCAGTTAAACAAATTACAGTTAAACAAAGCATAGTGACAGTAATGACAGTAACTGTATCACAGTGTAGGTGCAACACATAGGAGAGGATTGGCACATGATCACACACACATGCACCCAAGCATAGTGTCATTTACAGGTGTCTGCCACCTTAGCATTATGTGTCACAGCCACCTGCAGCCACCCCCAACACTCTCCTTGAAGCAGTACAGTAAACAAAGCCTGCTTGGCTGGCACTACTGAAACATTTCATTGCATGTGAATGTCTCTACAGCAGCTTGGGAGAGAGTGGAATACGTACAATAATGATTTAATCATTTCCCACATGTTTTATGTGAGTTTATGACATGGCTTGATGTCAAAGTAGTGTAGCATTTTGACATCAATAAATCATCACCACTTTAATTCTGCCTAATTCAGTCTCTACACTGCACTTTACATTGTTTGCCACCGTGTCAGACTTCGCAGGAAATTTGCTGTATTGCTGTATGGCACAATGGGAGATTGATTTACAGCATAAAACAAGAAGAGGGCACTGTTCTTCTGGTGAAAATGAAGCAAGTAGCGTCAGGGAGCGCCAGGGATGGGGAGGAGGGACAAGTGGCAACATCCTCTGAATGTGAAGGAGAGGACATGTGGTCTTTGAGAAACACTGGCACTAACAACACCACTGGCGTGAGAAAGAGGCTATCGATCGTCTTGACCATGATCTCATTTGGTTACACATTACATGTCAGCATTACATTCCCAAAACATTACCCGAAAATGAGCAAAATCAAGAGTTCCTCAGAGCTCCTCATGCCCCACTGCTACTGTTTGCCAGGTCAACCAGATGAGCATAATGTATACACAGGATGCCCAGATCTGTAGTGTTTCTCCACTGTGGTAGATCGACCTCAGCCAGCCGCTGGTGTCCCAGGGACCCTTCAACGTCATCGTCCACAAATTGTCTGATGTCATCGTGGAGGCCGAGCACAACAGCCAATCGCAGCAGCTCCTCGCCAACTTCCAGGTAGACTTATTTATCATTACCTAGTATTGCTTGCACAAGCGGATAGTACTTATAACGTGCGCACAAGCCTTTATACACTGCGCCACTTTAGCCTCAAGAACTATATCCATGCTCCACAAGGTTCAGAACTCCTATTCCTATTGAGCACAACTAGGCTATCTCATGGTGTGGTGTTCCATTGCAATGCTGGACTCGCAGTTTGGCTGCAAACTACTGCATGTCACACTGCCTGAATGTGTTAAAATGCTTTGTGTATAAAATGTATCTAGAGGAATATATATTTATGTACGGTTTATGTAAAAGTTTATTTATTTAAGAAAGGGACAGTGCACATTAATAAACATAAGACCTTAGATGCCCCATGTAAATGTGCCTGACGTAGCCGTACAGCCTAATTTTCATCTGTAGTCCCTGGGCAGGTCGATGGTTTAAGGAACACAAAAGAACATTCACAACACATGAGCGCAGACAAATGAGCTAAAACTATGCAAACATTAATAAGAAGCATAATGAGCAGCATAAAAGAACATTCACAACACATAAGCTCAGACAAAGCATAGGGAAGATCATACAGCATGGAAACACATAAAGCATAGCACAGGCATCTAGATGACAGTACCATAAAGCATGAGAACACATCACAATGAATATAGCATTACTAGTAACCTCGTTTCTTCTGTTATGAGAGCATTTTTGACCAATAAGCACTGTTTTATAGATTTGGAAAAGGAGTTAAGAGATGTGATGTTCCTTAGTTCTGTGGGTATAGTGTCCCAGGTATGTGCTGCTCCATAGGAAAAGGCTGACTGCCCAAAAGCTCTGGTGGCTAAGTTCTGATTTTTATTAATGAATTCATTGAGTGGAGGGGGGGGGGGGGGGGGGGGGGGGGGGGGGCAAGCCATGGAAGATTTTATATACAAGCAGAACGTCTGAAAATTTGATCATGCTTTCCCAACTTAAGAAATTATATTTATTTAAAATTTTACAATGATATGACTTTGGCTTTTTATCCAGTATTTTCAGTGTCTGCTTATAAAGTGTTTCAACTGATTTTAATGTTGACTTACATACCTGTGTCCAGCTAGTAAGACAGTAGTAAACTCATGCACTATGTCCTGCATTGACCTTAAGGCGGCCATTGAACACCCTGACACTCTACCTGGAAGAGCAAGTAGCCTATACAGCTGTCCTACTGTTGGTAGACCGTGTAACAAGAAACAAACATTTATCATTTCACAGATTCACCACTGAAAAACATATTAGAAATGGATTTATTTGAAGAATACAGAAGGATATAGGTTGACATTTTAATATATTTTGTCCATTAACACTAGTTACCAGGGTGCTAGCTAGCTTACTTCCCTGCTAAATTCAAGCATTTGTTTTAGGATAGTTGTTGTTCCCGAGATTGTGAGTTAATTTGATAACTAGGTTAGGTTTCACTTATGTTTTGAATAAACATTAGTTTTATACCAATCCTGTAGGTAGAGTTTCCCACCCAGAGTGTTCAAAATGGCTGCCGTGGGTCAATTATCCCCTTGCACTAAATGTGAGGCCCTGTTGCTGCACCAGTGTCACCAAGACATACAGTATATAGCCTATACATTGTGCCTCTGGTTTTGATTTTGATAGGAATGTGGATTACTTGCATACTGACAACTATATACAGTATATTTGCTAATGATTAATAATGAAATGCATCAACCAGTGGTGCTGGAAGTGAGAAGTCTTCCCTCTCTCTTTCACATCACAGAGTTATGTGTCAGCTCACCCCAGTACAGTTCTTCTGGACCCCCTGCCTGCCATGACCCAGCTGCTGGACCGCTTCACCTCCTATCGGATCATGAGCAAGCTGCACAACTCGCTCCGAGGTGCAGTAGCCTACAGCTCCAACCACATGTATACTGTAAATACTGTAGATTTACTGTGTGGTGGCAGATACAGACACCTCCCTTTTTATAAGGCAAGCAGATCTTCTGAAAATGCATTATGCGCTGAAATGGACAATGGTGTTTATTTATATATTCTATTCTATTCTATTCTACAGACTGGCGTATCTGCAGTCCTCCTTATCTTGAGATCCACAGTGCCAGTGACATGTTGTCCATTCAGCAGGCGATGGTGACCCAAGGCCTCAGCTTCCCTCTCAGTCAGTATACTGTGTTTGCAGCTTCTCAGTTCAATAGTGAAGCTTTGAATGTGCTGATCTTAGTACTTCTTTGTCTTTGAATGCAAGTAAGAAGTAGTTATGAGATATTTAAGAATTCATAATAAAGAAACAATATATATAATAAAGAATGTTTCATCTTATCTCACCTGAGCAATTTACATTTCATTTCTATTCTATGTAACAATTTATGCTTACATGCAATTCATTCACTTTGTGTGTAACCTGGGTTTATAAGCTCACTTACAAAAATATCCTCAACTATTTTTCATGTTTCCTGGGAATAAAGTTTTAGTTTAACATCATTCTGACTGACACTGCTGAAACCATTAGTTAACTTTTTATTATTTTATGAAATAGGACAGGCTTAAAGCACTTCCTCTTTTTTTCTGTTGCCACCAGTTTGTAAAACCAGAGTGGCCCATGGCTCGCTTTCCCATGAGGTGAGTGGTGTGCGGATATCTTGTTCACAAAGTCTCACTTCATGCCTGTGAGAAATTCATTTTACAAGGTCCCCACGGGTCCTTGTAATCCTTGAAAGTTTGTGAATTTGAGGGGAAAAAAATCAAGGCCTTGAAAGTTTTTGAAAATAGACATAAATAGACATGGGTCATTGAAAGTGCTTGAATTTATATATTTTGTGCAAGAATAGAAATTGAAGTTCAAGAGACCACATAGTCTGCCATCACTATAACACAGCACAGTTGAGAAGTGTTCACACATTCAAGCTTCTCTCTCTTTTTAATTGTTGTCTGTGAGCTTCTGTAAAGCCTGCTAGTTCTCATTATAAAAATTCTCAGTGTTGTAACAGTAATTAACCTTGATCCGTGTCTCAAACTATGCCGTGTTGGGTCCTTGAATTTGAGGGAATTGGGCCTGGAAAGTCCTTGAAAAGTCCTTGAATTTGATGTTTAAGAAGGTGTGGGAACCCTGATTTTAGCTGTACATTTGTGTTTGTGTTGTTCGTTCATTGATGTTCATTCCTCTCTCTGTTTGTTCTCCAGATGTCTCTGATCTTCAGTGCAGGGAGCCTGGCTGATGTGCGTCGGCCCTGTGTGCTCCAGAGCTTCGTCAACCACGGGGCCGTCCTGCACAAGGTGTTTGTGGTGGGAGACAGACACTTCTGCGTGGAGAGACCCTCGCTCAAGAACTTCCCCTCTGGACCCTGTGGTAGGAGATCTCCTCTCCTCTCCTGTTGTTTTTCTCTATTCTTCTCTCTTCTACTACTTTATTCCCTGTCTCCATTGCATTTGTGGTTTCTCTGCGCCTCCAGACAGGAAGACCATCTTCTTCAACAGCCATGAGGTGTCCAAGCCAGAGTCCAACTCCCACCTCACAGCGGTCAGTATTACAAATGACATTACAAATATAAACAAACCAGCCGCAACATACATGTAACATGTCATATACTGTGTATCAAAAGTGCAGTGAAAGAAACGTCTTCAATTCCATAACTCCTTTTTTAGACAAAGTCACGAGTGGATGGTGCCAGATTGGGCCTTTGACCAAAAAACTGCTCTTTCATCACTTTCATTCCCCTCTCCTCACAGTTTCTGCCTTTTTACATCCCACATTGACCTTTTATCAATCTCTCTCACTTTCCCTCAGACCTTGTTCAAATTTTAGCTGCAAATAAGTCGTAACGTTTGTTTAAAACTCCCACCCATTTGGCACCCATAAGTAGTCTGAAATACACCCTAACAAAGCTCTCTCCTCCTGCTCTCCTCAGCTGGACGAGCAGATGCCGTGCCTCCCCCCTCCCAGCTCCGAGGCGGTGGCCGCCCTGGTCAGGGAGCTCCGGGTGCAGCTGAGCATGGCCCTGTTCGGCGTGGACGTCATCATCAACATACACACACACACCCTCACCGTCATCGACATCAACATCTTCCCAGGTAGGTGCACACGGTGGCCTACGAGCACACACACACACATGCACACACAGTGAAGTTGCGACATACACACCCCTCTCTCTCTCTCTCTCTCTCTCTCTCTCTCTCTCTCTCTCTCTCTCTCTCAGGCTATGAAGGAGTCCCCCAGTTTTTCTCCTCTCTGCTCAGCCACATTGAGTCGGTGTTGGACAGACAGACTGCTGCTGGCTCCCAGGCTGCTGGATCTTCTGAGGCAACGCAGGCTACAGGTGGCCCATCTGCGCGGACAGCTAGCCTTTAAGTAGCCTGAGGAGCGGCTTACTGATTTCTACAGTGCCTCATCGGCCTCCTGGGACCCAAGAGAAACACAAGACGCTCTTCGACGCAAGCTTTTTCACTGTGCTGTTGGGACCAAAAGGATTTCCAGTAGCAGATTTAGCTCTACATTGACTTACATTGTACCCCCTGTCCACTAAGCCTTACCCAAACCCAATTAATTAACATTGCGGTTAAGAGATGCTACTTAATTAATGACAACCACAAACCAAGCAGACGATGCAGAGTGGTTCAGTACACTTTGCGTTTATTGATTGACAGGTAGCATAGAAGAAGATACAGCAGGCACAAAATACAGCACTCTGATTGGCCAGTAATATTACGAATGGTGTTTTTATTATCCTTTTCCTATTGTTTGAAATGCCCTCTATTCCCTCATCTCTCCCCCTAGACATTTTCCTAACATCTGTCTTGCTGGTTTGTAAGATACATTTTGTGGAAACGTTTTGCACTTCTATAGAAAAAATCATAATACATTCATTTTTCAGTTAATCTCAAGTGAACAAACACCTCATAATCTTTGGAATAGACAGTAATGAGCTAAATCAGTGTTAACTGATTACATGTGTGTTATTACCATGTGTTTATACAAGTTGAAAGGCTTCGTTGCCAGCGTTCAAATACACAAATGTGTTGTAAATCTTGTTGTTGTGTAGAAAAAAAGAGATTATATTTAGAGTACTATATGATGCACTTTGATTACATATTAAAATACATTAAAGAATTCATTAGAATGTATTTGGCTAATTATTGCATTCACATGTGCTGTAGTCTATATTGTGTTATTGCAGTTAATGGGCCTCCAATGGTAACCCTGGTAATCTCCTGCGCTGTGTGCATTTCTATCCCATGACCACCTGGGGGCGCTGTTGCTTCATATGTTCCTATGACCTTGGCTTACAAAGACAATGCTCTGGTATTTACATGGGTGGCATGAGAACAACAGCCATGAAAACGGTGATGTAACACTACTGAGCAGTCATCAATATTATTTGTCAGTGTCGCTGTTACCGAGTGACAACAAATGGCTTAAGTGTCTCCCTCTTCCCTCGACTCCTCCTTGGCTTGTTAAGATAAGAGTGCAAAGCTGGCTGAGAACCCGAGGTGACACTTTTAGACCTTGTAAGCTGTAAGTACATCGCATCCTGTCGCCGCACACTCGCCGCGTGTGAGACAAACTTGACGTGTGAAGTTTGCGCGTCGGCCTGCAGGATTTGTCGTGTCACCCCGGTTCTTCGCAAACAGTCTGGTTTTAACAGTGCATGAGCCAAATGAAACACAATCCTCGTTACTATTTTATCATCGAAAGGAGAGAAATAATGAGTGTTTCCGTGTAGAAATATCAGCAATACGTTGCTTACATTAACAGTCAGAACAGCAGGAACAGCTTACACACAGTTATCGATTATTGCACAAAATATATATTGAAATAACACAGATTACGTATTGAAGAGAACTTTTTTCCCCATCAAGAACACATACTTTCAGAGAAAAGAAGCATCAGTTCTAAGGATTGCCGGTATTCATCGATGATTGGCAATCTATCGTCTAAAATAATGATTCATGAAAGTGCTGAATGCTTTGCATCCATACTGGTTCATGTGTGACCCAATTGAAATGATCTGTCTACCCTACAAACAGCATTTACATGTACAGAGACAGGGACACAAGTGGAGATGGACATGAAGGACGCTTTCACATGGTCTAGAAAATGTGTTTTCCTTTCCTCGACGCCTTAACCTCATTCACAAACATTCAAGGGAAGCGTCAAGGAAACGATGACATCACATTCCAGGCGCTCCGAAAGCAGAAATGAAACAGCGGTATGTACAGTTTTGTCCTAAAGTCCCATGTTACAGATTCACAGCTGAAGACATTTCTCTGAGTGCTGTAGGGATCTGAAGACTGTTAATCGAGAATGTGTGAACTGAATGTGTGAATGTGACAAAGGGGGTTCGACTGTCAAGTCTGCTGTGTGTGTGCGCGTGAATGTGTGTGTGTGTGTGTGTAGGTGTGTGTGTGTGTGTGGGTCTTATCCTCTGCGAAGCTCCCTCAGCTCTGCAGCAACTCTGCGCAGCTCTGCTTCGATCTCCAGCAACTCCTGCAGACAGAGAAAAAGGCTCAGAAAACAAATAAGGAGTGCACACTCTCTCCCGCACATATTATCTACAGCAGCGTACCTCCCCTTCGTCTTCCTCGGCGTCACCCTCATCGTCGTCTCCGTCCCCCCGCTCATCCTCCCTGACGTATTCGTCCTCGTCTTCCTCGTCCTCCTCATCTCCGTCTCCCTCTTCCTCTCCGCCCTCGAACCTCTCCCTCTCGAACTGCCGCGTGGCCTCGTCGCTCGCCTTCTCCATCACCCTCTTCTGCTGCGGCTCCTTCACCTCCACCTCCACCTCCACCTTCTTCTTCTCCTCCTCCTCCTCCTCCTTTTTCTTCTCCACTTTGCTCTCCGCCTTCTTCTCCGACTCCTTTTCTCCTTCTCCCTCCTTATCCCCTTCCGTCTGCTCCTTCACCCCCTCGTCTCCGGCGCCGTCCTCCTTCCTCTCCTCCTCCTCCTCCTCCTCCTCCTCCTCTTCCTTCACCCGCTTCATCTTCCCCAGCAGCTCGTCCAGCTCCTCCTGCTTCTCCTTGCGCTCCCTCTCCTGCTCCGGCTTGCTCTTGCTGTCCTGCTCCTGCAGCAGCTCCTTCAGCTCCCGCTCCACCTTCTCCTTCTCCACCATCAGCTCCACCTCGTTCTTCCGCCGCTCCTCGCTCCTCTTCTTCTCCTCCTCCTCCGCCGTCTCGCCCCCCTCCTCCTTTTTGGCACCCTTCTCCTCCTCCTCCTCCTCCTCCCCCTCCTTCTCCTCTTCCTCCTCCTCCTCCTTCTGCAGCTCCCTCTCCTTCGCCGCCTCGTAGCGCTTCTTCTTCAGCTCCTTCAGCAGCTCTTTGAGCTCGTCGTCGTTCCGCTCCTCCTTGCCCTTCTTGGTGATCTCCTCGGCCAGCAGCTCCTCCAGCTCCTTGGCTCTCGCCTCCTCGGCGGCCGTCCCTCTGTCCTCGGTGCGCGGCTCCTCCATCTTCTCCTTGGTTGCCTCGTCCTCCGTCTTCAGCTCTGTCTCATCGTCCTCGTCGTCCCTCTTCTCTTCCGTCTTCTTCCCGGGCTCGGTCACTTCTCCTCGCTCCTCCTCGTCCCTCTGCTCGAAGTCGCTCTCGTCGTCCGCCAGGTTGTACTCATATCGCTCCCTCTCATTCTCCCCCTCCCTTTCTCTCTCTGCAAGCAGACAGCGATATCCAGAGAGTCACTCGCCTGTGTGTATGTGTGTGTGTGCGTGTGTGTTTTTGTGTGAAAATGTCACCTCTGTCAGATGAAAACATGCCCAGGAGAAAAAGCGGGCAGGTTCTTGCACTAACACTGTCACCTGTGCATAATTGATACAATACACTGGCCTTTGAATGGCTTTCAGATATGGAACCTACTCAGCATATACAGTATACAAACTAGTACAAACTAGTACAAAATGGACGGGTGTCACACTCTGCATTACAAGTAATATTTAATTAAAAACATGATGTTTTGGCAAGAAGGCCTTCATAAGACAATGCAGCAACTTATAATAGAGTATGGTGTTCATCCATTTTGTACTTATAGACCACTTTTATGGTTGCACCGCTCCTTATTGGATTTTTCACTGTGTAATTCAAGCAAAAATGAAATGAAAAACACCAAAATCAGAGTTACGTTTTCTTGCAATTGCAATGATGTGTTGGAAATGCACAAATGTGTGTGTGTGTGTGTGTGTGTGTGTGTGTGTGTACCATCATCAGCCAGCTCCTGCAGCTCCCTGAGCAGACCCTGATGTCTTTGCACTTCATCGAGCTCCTCTGCAAAGAAAAAACAAAAGACACAACAACACTTAAGGATGGCAAATCCACTGAAACCACAGTACAACACAGCAATACCTTAGGAGCAAATGCAAACAAGCTAACTATTTTATACAACAAAGGAATGCATCAACTAGATTAGTGGAATATAAAGCACATAAATATGTAAAATGCAGTAAACGTGGTAAAGCAAAAGGCAAAAGCATGGATTCAGAAAGTCCTCTATCCTCTATTCTCAAGTATTGACTTTCTCTACTGTCGCATTTACTGTAAACTGGAATTGTACTGATACACTGTGAGTCACAACTGAGTGCTGATGAACAGAGGTGATGTTATGATTATAATAGAGATGTCACCTGTTAGCCGCGGGTCACAGTCGTGGTGTGACCCGTCGCCATTCAGCGTCTCCTGAATAATACATTCAACCTTGAAGCACAACACACAAAACACACATTGTTAGTGGCAAACAGATAAATAAAGCTACATAAAGATACACATTATGCTGAGTGGAAGGGGAAGAAAAGGACTTGATTCCGACCTTGGCATCATTTAGGGGCGAGGATACTGGCCGGCATCCCACTAGGACACAGAGCGCGGAGGGAGGTGTGGAGAGAGAGAGAGAGAGAGAGAGAGCGAGAGATGGAAAGACAGAGTTTAAGGGAGAATGGGCGGAGGTGAAAATCAATACATTTAGCATTTCCGCAGCAGCTACACTTGCACCAAACTACCCTGACCGCTTGAAACGAGCACCGGGGATAAAGCGGTTTGTTTACTTAGTGATGGTTTGTCCCAGGTGTGGGTGGAACTGTTCCCTCATTAAGGTAAGCACAGTCACCCTGGTACAGCGACCCAGGAAAGAAGCTTTTCTCTCTCTCTCTCTCTCTCTCTCTCTCTCTCTCTCACTGTGTGTGTGTGTCTCTCCCCCGGGAAGCAGCTATTCCCAAAGGCTTTGCCTCACAGGTAGTTTCCCACCGGAGCTAAATCAGTCGCCCAATCCCGGCCTGCCAGCAGATCATTAAAGGCACACTAAAGCAGCCATCAGTGTCTTCCTCACTGAGATACACAGGAACACATGAAGAACGATTAACAGCCACGGCAGCAAGTCTGGCAGCAGCAATGTCCATCAAACTGGATTAAATGAAGCAATACTATTTGTGAAATTGCATTAAATAAAGTATTTCCACTTATAAAAATTGACTCAAACACAGCTAACGTAAATGGAATAAATTAATTTAAATGTATGCAAGTTGTGCACATAATGCCAATGCATTTAAAATGTGTTACTTTTATTAGCTGAATGGCATTAAACGATACATTATGTGGTTTCATATATCTAATAACAGTCAAGACACTTCAAACCATTTTAGTTCATTTTATCTGGTTCAGTTTACTTCATATTAAACTGAACAAATTTGTGTTGGTTTGATTTTTTTAAAAATATTTATTGAAACTGTGTTTATTTCAATGAAATCAACAAGGATCATGTTCATTTTTGAATGTGCTGTTAGACATGGAAACCTAGCCTCATATTTCACCAATATTACCTCAAACTATGATTGATAAAGACTTCTAGCTTGGATATTGCAGATACAGACTTGAACGGAACACTGTTTTCTATTAAAGTGTTAGCTCCATTGTTTGTCACCCACACACAGAAGCCACCAGCTGTACGTTTTAAAACTCTGTGGTCTGTGTGGACACACTGCCAGACCAGCAGAGATCAGGATCAATAGGCCTAATTGACACTTGGCTATTGATGAACCTCCACAAACACGTGAGTACAGCTCCACCCTGTAAAGCTCAGCATGTCCATGTGATGGAGAGGGGTGTGCGTGTGTGTTGGTGTGTTACTGTCTCTCTAAGCTGTGACACCCGGCCCTAACACTGTGATCTGGCTCTGCTCTCATTGGCTTGTCCTGCTGCCACCCTATGGTGCCATGCTCAGCCAAATGGTCCACATTAGACAATAAGAAAGACCAAATCGTCAGTCAAAGTAGGTTACTGCAGATAATATTCAAATCATTCCACAGTTTCAGCACCAAGGTATGAAATGTTATAGATGATTAAAGGGACTGGAGCCACATATATGGACTAAAGCAGTGTTTCTGTGGTACTCAATAGTGAGTTTATAGTGACCTTACTCTACTTCATGGTTATTTTATCTCCTATAATATCACTATCATATTCCTATAGGATATTATCTGCAGTTTTGCCTTTGTTGTGATATTTTTAGTAGGCCAATCTTTCAAAAAATGTAGGCTATAGCTCTATTTCGTTAGGGTGGGGTTTGGTTATGATGTTTTTTCACAGCCATGACACACTGCTGTCTGCACCCACCAGCTGAATAAACCCTAAACCCCCAAACAAATAGGCTGTTCTATTAGTCTATGTACAATATGAAGCGTATAGCCGGTGTTACCGCATTACACTGTGCGTAACAACACTAGAAACCCTCTTTCGCACGCCATCTCACTCCAGCGCGCATTACTTAGACTCGCGTCTGACATAGCAAATCACAAACATAGCTGTTACAGCCAGTTAACACGGTTTTCACAGCGGCTCCCGCGGTGCGCACATGTGCGCCGTTCCGCTCACCTGTGCGGGACTTTAATCCGCATTTACCAGGATTGGTTTGGCTCAGTAGTTAGATATAATAGGTATTGGCTTCTATGTAAAATCTACACAACAACAGCCCAAACAGCTATAACAGTATATCGCCCGGCATAGATAATCGAGAAAACACAACAATCCAGTAGATCCATATAACATACAGACATAAAGGTGGGCGCTGAAGAAATTATGTAACAACGCCTTTGTTTATTAGTCTAAACCTACATGGGTTGTTTCGCCATTAGGTTACCACGCACCTATAATTATATTGAGGACAGTGTTTATCACTGGCAACGCATCCATGTTCCGTCTGTTTATTCTAAGGCTGGTTTCATAATATCATAACCAAAAAGGCTTCCACGGCTGAAAAAAACATAATTGTGGCTACAAATGAGCTCAGCTGCGGCAATAGGTCTATCAAAATATTGTGTGAAATATGAGGCTCGACACCGGCGTATTGAGCGCAACTGGCTACTCGAAATGTGTACCGTTATTTCATATTGAAGCGCCCTATCATAATAAAGTCTATAGACCATTAATTACTGTAATGAATCCTTACCTCCGACGGCAGTCCAGAGGAAAACTGCAAATATCAAAATTCCCATAGGATCCGAACAGTGAGGCCCCTGCAGGAGATAACCTTGAAATAACGGGCAGGATCTTCCCCACACACCCGCCGAGCGAGGTGGAGCCAAGCAGCGCAGTGTGTGTGTGTGTGTGTGTGTGTGTGTGTGTGTGTGTGTGTGTGTGTGTGTGTGTGTGCGGTGTCAGGTGACTGAGACCAGATCAATGCCGGAACCTCGTTAAGGTGCCAGAAAAAGTCAAGTAGCTTTCCTGCAACTATGTCATCACTAGGCTACTGTACATGTTAAATTATTTAAAGTTAAACACGCTCATCTGGCACCTTTCTATCTTCAGGTGTATTTATAATAGTATCAGATAGTGGTTTCCAAAGTGGGGTCCGAGGAACACCACGGGTCCTTGTGGGGGTTCCGGGAGGTCCACAGCAAAATGAGGAATACTTTAATTTCACACCCTAGAAATCCCAATGAATAATCCTAATGAGAGAATGTATAAAGATGGCTGTTCTGATCAGAGGTTCCACTGCCCTCTCCCTATCTATATGTACTGTATCTATGTGTCTATACGTCCCTATATGTCTAAACCTTATCAGAGGGGGTTCCTTGGGACACAATATTATTATTAAGTAATGTTGGGACTAGGGATAAACCTAAGTGGGTTAGTGGGTTGTGATTTAGTAAATCATTCTTTTGACATCTGAGATGGGCTTCTGAATGAATGCTCACCCTGGATTATGACTGTAATATCAAATCCTGCATATTGGTAAATGGGGTCTGTGGTCTAATATGTATTTATTTGTGGGTCCTTGGTATGAAAAGGCTTGGGAACCCCTGCTGGGAGATATTCAGTTAGTTGCGTGGCCTCTGCAAACATCACTATCACCACCTCTAGCTGTTGGTTAATTACTTTTGCACATTAATTATTGATACTTCATAACAGTTGGTAAAGGAACACACACAAACAGGACTAATGTCACCTCTGGGAGCCATTAAATACTCTTGTCTGCTCCATTTGCCAGCCTCCTCAAGGTCACAATAGTACAGCAGTGAGTGTGAGTGAGTTTAAGTGTGTGTGTCTGTATGTGTGTGTGTGCCTGTATGTGTGTGTGTGCATATGTTGGTTTCCTTCACTGAAAATGAAAAAAACTTTCAGATTTCCTGCATGCAATCCTCATGTAAAGAACAGAACATGTGAACCAGTAAGCAACAGAGGGACTGAAAGTAACTCTGGTTCTCATTGTTTATTCCTCTCTCCATTATCTTGACAGCAGACATTCAACTTGATACTGACAATTTCATGTCATTCGACAAAAGACATAAATATATTTACAGTGATAGTAAACCAGCGGAGAGATGGAAGGCTTCCGCTGAGTTGAGGTCGGATCCATTACCTCCAAACAGGGATGAACTCAATTCACACGCAACTCAAAAAGTCAACTGAGACTGCAATTAATTTATTCCAAGAAGAACGATGATCCTTAATGTGTTTGTCAATCAACCTAAAGCTCAATGTAGGAAACATCCTGGATGAAGCATGCTTCAAAAATCCACTTTCTGACTTGACTAACTTGAGCGTGAACTGGCTCCCACCTTGGATGTTTTTATGTTTGTGGGTGACGGTGGTGGCACAGTACTAGACGTGTGTGTGTGTGTGTGTCATCTGGTCTTGGGAGCGGGCCTGGGCGGACGGCTGGGCTGGTTGGGTCCAATGTATTTCAGTGGAGTGTACTCTGGTTTCTCAATTACTTCTAGACCTAAATAAGGCTGCAAGGCTCGGGGGACACGCACTGTTCCTTCCTGTGGAGACAGAGAGGGGAGCGATGGAGTTCAGTATTATCAATTTCACTGGCTATGTTTTCATCCAACTGTCAAGTGACTTTCAAGCAAACTTTGGAAATGTCGCAAAAAATTAAATGTGAAATAGGTGCGTTTCCATCAGCTGGTTTGAAGCAAATCCATGAAAAAAATTTAGTCTTTCAAGAATTGATTAGTATTGGAAAAGTCCAAAAACAAAGAAATGCTCCTGGTAATGTTCTGATACACCACCTAATGTCCATAAAACCAAGATGGCCGCCTTATACACAGGAGAGAATCTGCCTCAAGCAATTGCAAAATTATTTAATTACTTTGATGCAATGTTGAGGATATTTTATTGAAACGTGATGTTTCCATTCAGCATTTCTAGTTAAAAACACTATATTTTGCATAAAAATACTTGGATTGAAAACATGCGTCCATATGTGTATGAGTGCGTACACATGTTGGTGTCTTACTTTGGTCTGGTGAGTCTCCAGGATAGCGATGATGGTTCGGGGGATGGCGCAGGCTGTAGCGTTCACCTAGAGGAGGACACACATATCATGGAGGATTTAAACCACCGTGACGTAAACCAGTGAGAACGTACACCAGCGCTGGCCTCCTGTCCGGTCTTACCGTGTGGGCGTACTGCAGTCTGCCGTCCTCGCTCTCGTACAGGATGTTGAGGCGTCTGCTCTGGTAGTCTGTGCAGTTGGACCCACTGGAAATCTGATACATGGAGAAGGAGATCCGCCAGGCAAAAGCACAATCAGCATCAAAATACAACCGGCCTAGTGGAGTACGATGGGTACAGTAACAGTGCCGGGTTAAAGGAATAGTTCACCCCAAAATGAAAATTCCTACTCACCTCCATGACAGTCGAAATGCAATTGAAGTTTGTAGGACCATCAAACACATATGGTCCTATCTCGACCTTCTCCCAAACTACCCAAGTTAACAGTGCCATCTTTTCACAGCTCAAAATAAAAGCAAGAAAATGTCCATCAAATTTCTCCAAACAGCTTGTGCAGCATAATCCAAGTGTTTTGTAACCAAATGATGGCACTGTGGGTCTAAAAGTCCAATATTCTCCTCACTGACAACGCTCAAAGTGCAATCGTTTGGCTACAAAACACTTGGATTATGTTGCACACGCTGTTTGGAGAAATTTGATGGACATTTTATGCTTTTTTGGAGCTATAAAAAGATGGTCCCATTAACTTTAATAGTTTGTTAGAAGGCTGAGATGGAACTGCGGGGGCTAACATGCTGTGTGAAGTTGATGTGTACCAACTTCAACGGCATTTCAACTGACATGGGGGTGAGCAGATGAAGACTGACTTTTCATTTTGGGGGTGAACTATTCCTTTATGGTCTTCCATTCACACTGGAGCCATATTTACCCATATTTTATTAAATGTATGCAGTCAGCGTGGTGTAAAGCTGGCAGGTAAAAACTGTCAAATGAACCTTAAAATAAAGCATGTATACCAACACTGAGCTATTGTTTGGCTCATGCTTCAGACTTAAGGCATGCTGAGACAAATGAAACACTTCTCATATATCAGTAGAATATCACTTCAGGTCTGAGAACACTGTGAAAGTCCAGGCGACAGTGATATCATGAGGCTGACCTCTCCATAGCTGCTCCTCCCAGGCATCCAGGCTTCGATATCATACTTCCTATAGGCTGGAGGGCCGAGCTCCTGTGTCGGCATGTCCAGGACTCTGCGAGGAAAGCACACACAAGTACCACTTACATCTCATATTCAAGACACAACTGGTACCAGTATATGAAGGAGAAGGTGAGTGGGTGTCTGAGTATATGTATCCATGTGTGTGTGTGTGTGTGCTGACCTGTAGTGTAGTTCGAGCGAGGAGAAGATCTCCTTCTGCAGGGAGACAAACTCATCCAGGAGTTGAGAGCTCTCGTTCCCCGTCTCATCTGCTGTCACTCCAAACATCTCTATCTGGGGACACACACACACACACACACACACACACACACACACACACACACACACACACACAGTTAATTACAAAGACACTTCATATATATAGGGTTAGAGTATGTGCTTGTCTGTCAGTGATATCAGTAATAAAGAGCTAGGAAAGCACATCTGCAAATCTGTATGTACATGTTATCTATAGCTGTAAATTATATATGTTTGATAAGGTTAATAGATTTTTTTACATGCCCTGTATGTGTTATTTCACATACTTTACACATGTATGATCTGACATTATAGAAACGCATGTTTAGCACACCCTGCATATATGCTGTAAATTCATATATTTTTTACTTAATATGTTCTAGTGTTGAATTTGTAGGTTTTCTCTATTCTTATTTCTATCCTACCTTTCTTTGCTGTATCCCATTATCTGCTGCTGCAATGACCCAATTTCCCCATGAGGATCATTAAAGATGATTACAGTTTAAAACTCTAGTGTATCCGTTACAGAGTTGTGTTTCTCATTACCTTGTTGAAGTGATGAACTCTGTAGAGCCCCCATGTCTCTCTGCCTGTGTCTGTCTCCGCTCTGTAGCATGTGCTGCTGCACACCGTCCTGCGGCGGGAGATGACATGTCATGTTGTGTATAATTAGTCTCATATGACACTCTATCTACACCCAGCCAGGACAGGAAGTGCTGCTCACCTGACAGGCAGGTCCTTCCAGTTCACTGCATGGTCCATGAAATAACCTGGAGCAGACAGAGACACATCAGATATCTACTTACTTCATATTATAATTCACATTTATGACCGTTATCGACCTCTAGTGGCGACCAGTAGGAACTGTAACAATAACAAGAAAACTCATCTACACAGCCTACACAAGTCTCTGGCAGATTCTCTCAGATTCTAACGTGTTGAGAAGGAGCATTAACAGTAGCGAGCGGCGGAGTTTCACCTGCCACCCCGACCTCTCCGGTTCCAGCCAGGTTGAGGTCAGGGAAACGGGCCGGGTCCAGTGAGTAGACCTGAGAGCGGTGGGCGTTGGGCTGCATCCCACAACCCTCCTGGAGGGGGAGGAGACAGACAGAGGAACAAGGGGAGGGAGTGAGGGAGGGAGGGACAGTGTGAGGGTTAAAGGTGCTTGGGTCTTTCAAACCATCATGTCTGAATTTGGCACCAATTTTTAGTTAGTATATTAGTATATTAGTCACAATAACCAAAATTTCAATACTACTTTGGTACTGTTGGCAAGATGGATTCGCTATTTAATTTCTGAATGTTCAATGCGTTCACCAAATGTATTCTGCAAGCTTATATTCCATTTCAGAAGCTATGATGCTTTTGGTTAAAATAAAGTAGTGTTGACATTGCTTGATGGTTTTTCCTTGTTTGTCAAGGTATCATAGTAGTAACTAATGTTTAGATATTAAACTTAGTATTGGTATTAAGTCAAAATTCTGGTATTGTGACAACACTAATGTATGTTCAGATACACTAAAAACAAATGAGAGTGATGGTGGAATAAGCGAGCTTTGACTTACAAACACCGCCCCCTTCAGCATGTCAGGTACAACCAAGGGAATGAAGCCCTGCAGAAGTCAACAGATAAAAACACAGGCTTGAGGAAAGTGATGCAATCCATTCATTTCCACAGACTTAATATCTCAGGTTTCTACACACAGGCTTACCCGCCGCTGCAGTGTGTCCAGGGCAAAGTTTTGCAGAGCGGTCTGGAGTCTGGCCCCCGCTCCCCTCAGATAGTACGACCTGTGGCCTGACACATGAGCTAGATGTCTGGGAGAGGGGACAGAGGGACAAACATAACACAAGCATGATGGGGGGGTTATTGCTTTATTACCAATATCCAGGAAAAAGATTAAACTGAACAAAATATTACAGAACGATGAAAGAGCTAGGTAGAGAAATAAGAGACTGAGATGGACTAAACTCAAACCAACTGAGTACATAACTCAAAGCAAAGCATTATTGATGAGCTTTCTGTTTGAAACAAGTATTGCTCATATGATGTAGAACAGGAGACAACCAGTGATGTCATGGTAAACAAAAAGATGGGTAAACTATGACTTCCAGTTGGTGATCATCACAAGGCAAACAAGAAAAATAAATTCGTTTATGCTTTTTTCTCCTTAAAAAGATGCTTTTTCCATATAAATGACATCAGTTTGATACTACTTAGTATCCACTTTATATACTATGAATTTACATGTCAGCCTAAAAAGGTGGCACTATTCTGTAAATACAAAGGCAGTTAAGCTGAGTTTAGATGGGTTTACCCTCCACTACATTACCCAGAGACAACAGATGTTTAACATGAATGTCTGCCGGCCTCAGGGACGGCCTGGATGTGTTTAACTGTACATCTGTTCTCATCTAGACAATGAAGGTGCACCTCATGCAAAATTAACTAGTTATTTACTAATGACAGCTATACAAGCTGGGGCTAACGCCTGAGGGAGAGCACATTCTTTTATACCTGTTTTGTGGGCTTTCAGAGGTAATGTATTATGTGCTGATAAGTATGCTATGTGCGTGGAAGCAATGACTGAAGCGCTGAAGTTCAAGAATCTATTCAAAGGGCTTGTATAATTCAGGTTAGTGAGGTATTACAGTTGCCAATAGAAACCCCAGTAGACATGGGTCTAAATGGGAAAAACATGCGAGTGAAGTACACACTCAACTCGTCTCTCCACTTGTATTTTTTTCCCCATCGGTGGCGAACTGAACATCTACTTTTGTATTTTTGTTATCACACCTATCATAGCTGGCTGCCATTTCTATAGAAAAGGGAGTCGGACTTGTGAAGCTCAAAACATGAAGCGGAATAGAATGGAGACAGTAGAGCAAGTAGAATATAAAGTGGAGGAGTCTATTGGATAACAAAAGCCAGAGTCATGCTCACCTCTGTCTGATAAGTCCCAGCTCCTCCCCTAGCTCTACATGGCCTCTGGGCTTGAAGTCAAGCACTGCAGCAAGGAGGAGAGAAAATTGATTTTGGGATTCATGAGGATGAAGCACAGGACATTACAAGTGATTCATAGACATTTTTAAATGTCTATCCATCCACAGTTCATATCAATAAACAGAACACACTGATCACCTGGCTTCTGTCCCACCAGCTCCACCACCCTCGCCTGGCTCTCATCTCCAATTGGCTGAAAAAGGAAACAAGAACTTTAAAAAGGTTCAAACTACACTTATTTTCGAGGGCGATAGGACAGGAGAGCTTCTTAAAACTATCAACTGTGCCAAGCAAGAAGGTGTGCTTTGGCAGAGGGTACAAATATTCCACTTAAGAGGATGAGAGAAGCCAAGGCACTCAACTTGAAGTTAAAAAAATAAAAATTCCTTTATTGCATTGGCAAGTTCTACTCCCAGAGAAGGCAAGACGCCGAAACGTGCCGGAGTTCGTTTTTAATTATGTTCTGTATATAGAATTTGCCAATGCAGTAAAGGCATTTTAATTTTTACAGACGTTTTGTTTCTGGAACCATAGCAGCAGCAGTGTGTGTGTCCTCACCACATCAGGGTGTGTGGTGTTGGGCAGCCTCAGCGCTCGTCCGTAGTGTTCCTGCTCCAGCTCGCTCTCTTTAGGGTAGAGCTGACTCAGTCTGCTGCGGATCTCTCGGCCCCTCTGGCGAGCCTGGTTGTACTCTGGAAGCTGCATGAGAAAGAACCAGGACTCATCACTGTGCCCCCACACGCCATTTACTACTGACAAATGTAATGGCAAGAGAGCAAGAACATCAAGATTGGTTGACTCAATCGCACAGAAAGAAAGAGTTCAAGCTCTGATGAGTAAAAGTTGAACTCACAGTGGCAAGGGCTTTCTTGTCATTCTTGTCCTGTGAAGATGAGATTATGAACATGTCAAGTGTATGGATAAAGCTTATACTATTATTGTTTATTATCATAGAGGACTAAACAGAGCTCATTGTGGCTGTATTGTTTTTTGATATCCAGCCCTACTGTGAATGTTATCATCAATGCACTGTATGCAAGCAAAGACAGTTGTGGTAAGTCGTATTGACTACTAATAACCTTTAACCTTTACTGACCACTAGCGCTCTGACTGAGTCACTGATGTATTTCTTCTGCGCCTCCAGATCAGAGATGTCCTTCCTCACTGCTTGGAGCTGCTGCCACACACACACCTACAATGGATAGATAGAAACCGGCAAATACAGTCACACACACAAGCACACACACACACACGCAGTGAATATGATCATACAACAGTGTCAAGGTAGAGCGGACATCAAAGTGAAAAGACATCCAAGTGAAATTTAGCTTTACTTCCAATCAGGCAAGTAGCTTGAGGTAACGCCAAACTCAATTCAAAAATCTGGCTATTAAAATCTGGCCTTGCATATAGACAGACGTACATACCACATAAAACACGACTCAATATATTTCTTGAATCATTTGGAGCCACTCTTCAATTCAGCATACATACAATCCACCAAGCAGCATTCATTTCAATGAATGTTACAACTGGTTCGCACTGCTCGCTACTAAACACTGTTTTGGTGGCTGAGGCGAACCGGGTTTAAAAGTTGAAATTTTATTATAATAAGTGCTGTTTGGTGAATTGTATGTATGCCGAATTGAAGAGTGAATCCCAACGATTATAAAAAAAAAAGTCATATGAGTCACATGAATAATATTTTATGATATAAGCATTTCTGCTGATTAAATTGTCATGTTTTTTAATAGAGTTCGGAGGGTGTCGGGCTAGCTGATGCTCTGCTCCCTTGACAGGTAGTGACTTTTAGCACCGTTATGCTGGAATTGTTTCAATCTCACAAACACTATGCATCGCTATCTGCAGCAAACAAATCTTACAATTTCTCTGACATCGTCCCCTCGCAGGTCGCCCTTCCTGCTCTCCACATTGGCCATGACTTTGTCGGTCTCCTCACACACAAGTCTCATGTCCAGCTCCGGCTTGTCACTGTAACCATCACGGACATGTTCGTACAAACTGCTGCGGGCTCCGTGGGAAAAGTGATGCGGGGTGAATAAGGTTGTTCCCTGCCTTGCATACTGTCTTGTTACCGGCTTTAACGCGTGCAATGCTGTGCCTCCAACTCTAGCGACCATGCCAATGCGCGTCGCCATGTTTGTCTTCTGGTTGATGATGCATTCAAGTCATATGGGAAAAACCGGTACACAGACGATGGTTGGGATGATTAGGAGTGTCAAACGCTGTGACTGTTATCTGTGGGCTTTGTTTACTGTTGGTCAGCTTTTTAACGCTTAACGCACGTGCACTTAGTAAGTTATACATTTGATTTAATGTTTGAAATCATACCAATATGTACCACAGACGAAAACGCAGCACATAGTGCATGAATGCAACATGAATGCGGAAGTGTGTACGATTAGCGGAGGCGGGATCAAAATAAAAGCGACCAATAATAAGCGACCAGGAAGAAGAAATATTATGATGTTTTTGTTTCTTAAATGTTAATTTCAAAAGATATAAAACATTTATGCACAGGCATCGTTTTAAATTATGTCGGGGTCATGACCGACATTATAATTTCGCTCTGTTTGAGAGCACGAGCAGAGCTCAAAACAAAACGTCACGAGTCAAAGGTCAGCCAATCAGATAAGCGGAACTTTACGTTGCGGTAATGCGGTTCAGACATGACAAGTGCGGCCGACTGAACTCAGTCACATCTCCTCTGTCCTGTTCGGCTTTAAAAACTACAGTCTTTAACCTCTCGCGGCCGCGCTAGGTGTGTGTATGTAGTGCCATGGTGGACTGATATACTGCAGGGAGAAGGAGACAGACTGGCAGATGCACTTGCACAGGGGGAGAGTTTTTCTCCGCAAGCTAGGTTAGCCCGTTAGTGTCTGGTGGTGTTATCTGCATGGGGCTGGATGAGGACCGAGTAGCCTGGCGCGCCTCTCCCCGCAGGCCGGACGAGGCTTTCTGCTGAGCCCCGAGGACCAGACACACAGATGGGAGCCCTAAAAGCCGCTGGAACCGTCTGGTCTAGACATTAATAAACGGGGTGCTTAGATAGCCTACAGTTACCCTAAACTATCCTACCGGTTCCTGCTGAAACGGACACCCAAAGCTTCACGGTGGAAACGAGAAGAAGAGCAAAGGTAACGTGAGCTAAAATGCCAAGAGCAGTCAGCATTTGTCTGAAAATTTCTTGTCAGTCATTCTTATTGAAAGCAGAAATGTTATTCTCGTAATGGTAAAGATGGAAGTGGAAGGACATCTATGTAAACACGACTTACTTGGCTATAAAAGTAGGTTGCACAATAGGCTACTAGTTAGCTATCATGAACTTTGGCTAGAGAAACTCCTCTGTTCCTGTATTGGTTACATGTTGGGAGATGTTGGGCCTGTTACAGATATGACCTCCCACACACAGAGATTAAGCTGTTCGAAACCTGTTAAGGTCACTGCGCTCACACATTTTTGCATGCATGTGTATGTGTGTAAGTCTCTAACTTCAGTGTGAATGTGCACTATCCCTCAGATGAACGCGGTGCGGGGGGGCACAGTCACCTGGCGTCCCCAGCCGTGGCAGGACGGGGACGGGGGAGGAGGGGAGCCCCTGTCGGACAGCGACTCGGAGGAGGAGGACTTCCCTGATGACAGCACCACCCCGCTGGGTGACTACATCACACACGGTGAGACAGAAGAAGATGAGGCTAGAGTGGGGGGGTTGGCGGTCCAAGGACGATATTGGGAAACCTCTCTATGATCACACACTTGTCGTCTTGGCGTTGGTATCACTCATTTTCTGCCTCACCTCTTTTCTTCCCCTCCTCCACCTGTCCTCCCAACCCCTTTCTCTCACTGCCTTTCTTTGTCTATCTCTGTCACTTCCCCGCTTTCTAATTCTTACTTTGTCTGTCCCCTCCTCCCTTTCCCTCCTCCTTCTTCTTCTGTGTCTCAGGGTTGAAGCAGCTCCTGGATGCTCAGCAGTTGTGTGACGTCACTCTGTTAGTGGAGGGAAAGAAGTTCATGTGTCACAGGTAGGCCTGCCATCTCTCCTACAAAGGAGTATTGTGAGGGAATAACCTTGTAGCTTTTTCTCAGGTGGATATCTACTCCTGTCGTCTCCTGATTCCCTCCCTCTCTCCTCCCAACCTTGTCTCCCTTCAACTCAGAGTCCTCTTGGCAGCTGTTAGCCCGTATTTCCGGGCCATGTTCACCAGTCCTCTGGTGGAGTCTCGCCTCACTGAGATCCGACTGGAGGAGGTGACGCCGTCCGTCATGGAGACTGTCATCCAGTTTGTGTACACCGGTGAGGCGGGGCTTTCTCTGGACACAGCTGAGGACCTGTTTGTGGCCGCCAATCGGCTTCAAGTCATGCCCCTGCAGGACCTGTGCTCCAGGTAGCTGTTGCTGTAGCTACTGTGTAACAGCGTCAAATAATCATGTTTGCAACCTGATACATAAGGTTATGTTTTCCAATTCAGTAGGGTTTATTTTCACTTCCACATTAGCCTTCAACTGACATTTGTATTGCATGTTTCCTGCATTTTAAACAGTCCTCTCCTCACCTATTCCTTATCTTGCTCTCTCTCTGTCCCTCTCTCTTCCCTCCTTCCTTCTCTCCCCCTGCTCTTTCTCTCCTCTCCAGGTTTCTATTTGAGCACCTCTCGGTGGATAACTGCCTGGGGATGTACTCTCTGGCTCGCTCTCACCACGACCAGCTGCTGCTGCGTGCCTCTCTGAGGCTGGTAGCCCAGCACTTCCCCCGGGTGGCCCGGCAGAAAGACTTCCTCCTGTTGGACCACGGCACCCTGGGCAGCCTCCTGGGCTCCGACCGCCTGGGGGTGGACTCTGAGGCGGAGGTGTACGACGCGGCACGCCGCTGGGCGGAGCACCAACCCCTGGATCGCTACGTCCACATGCCGGCATTACTTCACCACCTGCGGCCAGGGCTGCTGTCCCAGGAGCAGAGCCGAAGACTGAGCCAGGAGCTGGGGCCCGCTGCGGCCGGCGAGGGCCTTGGAGGGCCTCTAAGACCACGGGAGGGCATGTTTGAGAAAAAGATTGTCTGCGTGGATCTGACGCCTCGGGAGGATGAGAATTTTGTGGCAACTGACTATACAGTGGACTGCTTTGACCCCCGGACAGGGAAGTGGGAGAAGTTGGCAGCGCTGGGTTCGCTGGTCTGTCCCGGCTGCACGGCTGTAGGCGACCGGTTGTTCGTAGCTGGTGGAATCCTTCGGACGGGCTCTGTGTCTGCGGCCGTCCACGAATACGATGCTGTGTTGGACCGCTGGATAGAGCGGCCTTCCATGGTCCAGCCCCGGGCGATGCTAGGCCTGCTGGGCTGTGGAGACTCACTATATGCCTTGGGCGGCAGTAACCGCTCCGCCCTGCTGGACTCCTGCGAGACCCTGGAGCTGGCGACACTGCAGTGGGCCCCCGGGCCTCGACTGCCGCTCCCCCTGCGCGCCTTTGCCTGCGCCGCCCTGCGCGGACGGCTCTACCTACTGGGTGGAACCACACTAGAGCAGAACCGGGCTGTGGTCCATTCAGGAGTGCTTATTTACCACACCCTGACCGACTGCTGGACACGTGTGGCGCTGGACTCCGGCGCCACCTGTCTCGCCGGAGGGGTGGCGGTGCGAGGGGGAGTCTGCGCCATCGGGGGCTACATGAGGGACGCCACCAAGTTCCTGGATGGAAACTACACCAATCTGGAAACGTTGGACGCTACCGGCCGCGTGCTGTTTTTCAGAGAGGGGAGGGGGTCTGGGGTGGAGAGGGAGGTGACCGGGGGAGGAGGGACGGTCACTGGGGAGCGGGGGAGCGCAGGCGGCGGGAGCGACCGAGCCCCAAGCCCTGTGGTTTTCCCCGGCCTGCCGCGGCGGATCGCGGCCGGGGGCGTGGCCAGGTGGAAACGGAGGATTTACGTGCTGGGCGGGGAGAACGGCTCGCGGTTCTACGACAGCGTGTACTGTTGGAAGCCCGGCTGGCGTAGCTGGGTCCAGAGACGCGAGAAACTCCCCGGAGACACCGGCGGGGTGAGCCAGTTCGGGTGTACCACTCTAAAGTTCCCTAAGAAACACATCCTGTCCAGACTGAGGCTAGCCAAAGACGACTGCAAGAAGGTAGCCTGATGCGGACCAGTGTGATCGGAGTGACAGCAGCGAGTCATGTGACACAGAGAGGAGTTCTAGGCTGCGTTCGAATTAGCCAGAAAATGGCCTGCTTTTCCTTGTAACTCCTCCTTGACCTCACTCATGTTGATGATTGGGTTGATGTTGATGATTAAGATGAAGTCACAAGGAAAAGACCATTTAATACAATCCGAGCGCAGCCATAGAGTAGGCCTATGATGGACTCAGTGATGCAGACAGACCGAGTGAAATTAATTACTACAGACAGTCAAAAATACAGACAGACAGTGAGTGAGTGGGGCCAGAAGCTAGGCAAAGGGCGACTTGTACCCGAATGTAACCTAATCTACCATTTGCCAGAACAGGGAACACTCAAGTCCTTTAGTAAGTTTGAGAAAGAAAAAAGGCCTTGAATGTATTCAAAATATATGTATTTTTGCCCTTTTGTAATTGCTTTTTTTTTAAATGTAATTTGAATTTAAACTTTTTGCTTTCTAAGATTTTTTCAAGGCTGTTTGGAAGTCATGTCAATGCTGAGAATTGATCAGCAGCAGTGTCAAAATGGGATTTTTGTTTCACGGGCCCCAGCCATAGGAGGTTTGAATGTACCTGGGATGGAGGTTATGATTATCTGAATACATTGTACCTTATTTATTGAAATGTATTTTGAAGATCTTTTTTTGCCGTTGTTGTTTTGGAATGATTATTTTTGCCCTGATTCTAATGCCAAGGCTCCTCTAAGACGGCACTGTGAGCTTTGAGAGCCACTGTCACAGAGAGGCAGATAAAGTAGGTGCAGATCTGAAAATGATTCTGCACTAGGAGGTAAAAAGTAACTAAATTCTGACTTTGTGAAAGTCCAGAAACTTTGTGTCCAGAGATGTAAGGTCATTGTTCCACTGTAAGCCATTATGTTTCTGTTTTCTCTTGCTGTGCTCCAGTCTCCTTTGTCCTCTGTTCTCCACTTGTCTTTTTCCATCAATCAGATTCAAATATTTCCAGGGAGATTGAGTGGTTTTAACCTGGGCCCCTTGCACACATGAAAAACACTACTAGCTGTGTCTGAAACCACCAGAAATTACAATTTCAACCAATTCTCTACCAATATTTTTGTCAGTTCATTGCCCAGACTGCAAACTGCAGGGTAAAGTGAAATGTTTGGGTGACCAAAATACATTGAAATGTAAGGATAATACTTTCCAAAAGGTTAGACATGCTTGAACATGTATTCTAAAACACCCTGTATAGTCGTCATTTGCAGTGGACATTATTTCAGTAGCATGTTTAGTAGCCATTGCATAGAGTATTAGTATTAGTTTCACATTGCCAGAGTTTGGTTCATTTGTCAGTTTGGTTGGCCGGTTGGTCCAGAGGTGTGAGGCTCCGAAAACTGAGATTCTACCGTTTGTATTTCTCGAAGATCCACGTCTCACTGTCTTTTTTTTTATTTATTTTTTTATTTTTTTATTTCCCTCTGAATTTTCACTTATTGACAAATTTTTCCCATCACCTGCATAGAGTTGTGTGCTTATAGGTTGTATGAGATGTGAAAAGTGATTGTGTGTGTGTGCATGCGTGCGTGTGTGTATGTGTGTGTGTGTTCTATGCTGGGGAACAAATCTATTCAACACGTGCTCTTTGCACACACACACACACACTCACATACTTCCACCTGAAGAAGTAAGTTGGCCTCATTCGTACAATCTGATGATGTTTTTGAACTTGAAAGGCAAATGGATGTTTTGATGACAGAAATGCTATCAAATGATTAAAGGACTATTTGCTTAAAAAAATTTTTACTGATTGTCTTTTATTCTCTTATTACAACTGTTTGTTTTTGTTTTGTTTTTTACCCACTATCCATTCATGATTTGATTAATGTTTTTCTGATGAAACACTTGGCTGATCAATGACCAGATTGAGAACCAAACCTACATAATGTGCAACAAGATGCATTTCATCATAAGTTTTGAATGATCTGGGTTGTAGTTTAAATCATTTGTAATATTTCTACTTTGGAAGTATAGATAGCTAGTTGGACATAAGAGAAGCAGAGGATAGATTTTGTCTAAACTGCTGCATTCAAGTGTTGAAAATCTAGCGAAACTACTTGACTGAAACCTGACTTGTTTTTCATTTTTAGTGGTTTGGTGTTAATAATTACTGTCATTAATAAACTGCTGAATCTGCCCATTGTCACTGCTGACCAAAGGTCTTAGCCTGCTTGTTCTGACCATCCAGCTCTGCTGCCCATGCCTCGGTCTCTCAGTCAATCCGCTGTAACTGGACTGATTGATTTTCTTGAAGTTATTTGACAGTATTTGTGCCTAAGTTCAGGCATTTTTGCGGGTGAAGGTCCCAAGCTTCATTAGAAGTGAAGTAATAAGGGAAGTTAGATCGGGGAAACAAAGGACAGCTGTTTCAAGTACAGGTGAGTCGACTGTATCTAGCTACAGGTTAATCAACGTGGATTAGAGCGATGGAGGATCCCTCCTTGAACCCCACCTCATCAGACAAGGGGACCATCAACAACCCAGCAGATATCGCCGTCATCATTGGATACTTCATCATGGTCATTGGTGTTGGCATTTGGGTGAGAGAGTCTTTTCTAATTGGTAATAGACTTATGAGGGTGGAATAATACATTTATGTCAGCTAAAACTGTAAATCCACTTGTATACTGTATGTAAGCACAGTGATATTGCATTTGGCTTGTGCAAAAAACACCAAATTGTCCTCTCTGTGTTCCAGTCCATGTTTCGGACCAACCGTGGGACGGTGGGAGGGTATTTCCTGGCAGGGCGGACCATGACCTGGTGGCCGGTGAGTTCAGCTACATATAAAAACTGCTTGACCCCTCAGATGAAGAGAGTATGAATGTGGTGTTTCACTCACTTTTGGTGGTTTTAAAGGACTGGATAAGGGAGAGGAAATGCATAGTGGCTTCAATTTGCCTCTTAATGGAATTCTCCCCATGCCTGTCAAATCCTTTTGTAATCTTGAAGAGTTACTAAGCTGCAAAAACCTGTGGTTGCTTCCAGATAAGAGGCAATAAACGGCTCTAGTTTGAAGCTCCCAGAAAGACTTAGCTGGGTCGATATTTATGCTTCACTATTCCTGTATTTCCCAGTTCTGTGCACTCCTAAAAAGTCTTAATATGATGCCATGTGTCCACTGTTTCCTCAGTGTTTTTCTGTTTATTCTCAGGTTGGTGCGTCTCTGTTTGCCAGCAACATTGGTAGCGGTCACTTTGTGGGCTTGGCAGGCACCGGGGCCGCCAGTGGAATCGCAGTGGGAGGGTTTGAGTGGAACGTAAGTCGTCCTCTATACACACTTCTTGCTCAGAAAACAACCAGACTCTACATGAGTTGATCGTACACAAGTCACCTTAAATCATGTTGACACCGTGAATCGATACATGAATCACCCTGATATGTTTGTGTTGAGAACCTCAGTCATGTTGTGTCTAGGAGAAGCCACTGTCTAACATGTCAGATGTTATAATATGCTGTTTTTCTGATGCGTCAGGCTTTATTCATTGTGCTGCTGCTGGGTTGGCTGTTTGTACCTGTCTACCTTACAGCTGGGGTGAGTAGTTCACGCTGTATGATCATTTCAATGCACTCTGCATAAGAAAAGATGCTCCACTGAACCAAAAAGCATGATAAAGGAGTGCAAAGTCCCCTAAGTAATGTACCTCATACCAGTGTTGCGTTAGATTTGTAAGTCATTTACTGCATTGACTAAACTGTGATGGCTCCTATAGTCCCCACATGGATCCCTGTTGTGTGAATGTGTGGTCTTGTAGGTGATCACCATGCCCCAGTACCTGAAGAAGAGATTTGGAGGGAGCAGGATCAGCCTCTACCTGTCAGTCATCTCTCTGTTCCTCTACATCTTCACCAAGATCTCTGTGAGTCGTCCCGTCTGAGTACATGCAGTACCATGGATGATATATGGATATATGAATTTCTTCTCTCTCTCTCTGTCTGTCTGTCTGTCTCTCTCTCTCTCTCTCTCTCTCTCTCTCTCTCTTTTTTTTTTTCTTTCTTCCCCCCTCCCTCCCTCTCTCCAGGTGGATATGTTTTCAGGAGCTGTGTTCATCCAGCAGGCGTTAGGATGGAACATCTATGTGGCCGTCATCGCCCTCCTGTCCATCACAGCCCTTTACACTGTTACAGGTGTGTGTGTGTGTGTGTGAGTGAGTGAGGGGTTGCTGGGTCCATCTACAGGTCGGCTATCAGGGCAATGCAGCTGATCCCTCTGTGGCCTTTCTGACTTTTTAATCTAATAATGAGCTAGTGGATGTTCAACACCGCTTTACAATGCTAATAATGAATATTGACTAACTGTTAATTAGCTTGTCAAAGTGATGTTAGGGTGCTGATTGATATTCCTGTGTGTGTGTATGTGTGTGTGTCACCAGGTGGCCTGGCTGCTCTGATGTACACAGACACAGTTCAGACCTTTGTCATCATTGCCGGGGCCTTGGTCCTCACCGGCTTCTGTAAGTCCAGACTGTACAGCTTCTCTTATGATTACGGTTCAACTGATATGAGTTTTTGAAGGTTTTTGTATTTAATCTGCTGATAGCTGTTATTTTGTGCCCCGACTTTCAATATCTGTAAATTTGACCATTTTCATGGAAAAAAAAAATCCAAGTATTCAGTGTTTCCCCCAAGAATTTTATTCTCGTCAGGGTGGAAAAGCCTCTGAAACAGCATTCAGACCATCATGAGACACTAAAACTCTCCACTGAAACCCAGACTGATGAAATTCTTTAAGGTGGGCTACCAGTTGCAACATTGACAGGCTGATAGGCCAATATTGATATATCAGCCTTACTCTGGTGTAGATTACCAAGAAAGTCAAAGGAACCAGGCAAGATTAGAAGGCAAGAGTGGGGAGGAGGAAAAACAGCAACGCCCTATCATGAATCGGTGGTGTTTTGACTTCATGAGCAGATAGTGCTGACTCAGCAGCTGACTCATAACTCCAGCCATGTCAGTAGCAGACAACAAGAGGTTATCTGAGCTTTCACTTTGTACTCCTTACCATGGGTTGCATGTAATATTGGCTTGAATCAACACAGTTAAGGTAAAAACAAGGATCTGAACCTCTCCATCACCACATCTCCCCCTTCACCCTGCCTATATATTGTCATTGTAAATCTATATTTTTAAATGACCACAAATGACTGATGACTCTTCCCCAAACCTCCGAAGCCTTTGCTGAAGTAGGAGGCTACAGCGCTCTGCTGGCCAGCTACAGCTCTGCGATGCCGGGTGCCACCTCGTCCCTGGAGCCCCAGCGCTACAATATCTCCCCCCAGTGCTACACCCCCAGGCAGGACGCCTTCAGCCTGCTGAGGGACCCAACCACGGGGGACCTGCCCTGGCCCGGGGTGCTGTTTGGCATCGCGATAGTGGGAGGCTGGTACTGGTGCACGGACCAGGTTAACGTCCCAGATTCTCTATCCTTCCAGATAAGTTGTCAGTTGAACGCTTTGGCTTGGTTTTACACCCACAGGGACAGAGAGCTGGGGTTAGTTCTGTAGATGTACACAGGCCATCCAGGCACTTGTTACACTCACTAGAGATGCTGCGATCATTTTTTACACCTGGCCTCATATGGAAACAAACACATTTCACATATACCTTAGAATATGTTTCAAAATTGATTAAAAAAATGGCCAAGAAATGTATTTGTACATGTATGTGACATACTTTGAGTGACCAAAATATATTTTAGATATACTTACAGACATATGTTGTCAACAACATCAGCTAGGAAGATGTATTGTGTTTCCAGTGTCCAAAATATAATTCAAATTAATGTCATCTGCATGTACAGCTACACTTTTGGCCAGTTTTTGTATATTTTGAAAAATATCTCTGAACATATTCTGAGGAATATGCAAAATAGATATATATTTTTTACAGTATGAGGAGCTGACATGGCTAACAAAAAAAACTAAAATGCAAACAGAGATTTTTACGTGTTGTTCATTGCCAAAGAAAACATACTTGGTTTGGCTGGTGTGAGAGAAAAAATACTCATTTCATAGTAAAGTAGGCCTATATCATATATATATATATATATATATATATATATGTATATATATATATATATATATATACATATGTGTAACTACTATGTATCCTTCTAGTGTGAGAGTATTATATGTGTGTTCAACTAACTATGAGAAGCCGTGCCTCACCCCTATAAACCACAAGTAGACCTGCTGCCCTGCTCTGTAGACCCATTTTGAATGTGTTGGATACAAATGTGACCTCTGTAGGTGATAGTCCAGCGGTGCCTGGCGGCTCGCAGTCTGACCCATGTGAAGGCCGGCTGCATCATGTGCGGCTACCTCAAACTGCTGCCCATGTTCCTCATGGTGTTCCCCGGCATGATCAGCAGGGTCCTCTACCCAGGTGTGCGGGTTGCACTTTTCCTGTCAAATCACATTCAAGAGTTGGTCATTGGTATCGATCCAGTGATTGTGTGTGTGTGTGTGTGTGTGTGTGTGTGTGTGTGTGTTTGTTTTCCATCCACCCATAGACGAGGTTGGCTGTGTGGTCCCAGAGGTGTGTAAGGAGGTGTGTGGGACTGAGGTGGGCTGCTCCAATATCGCTTACCCTAAACTGGTGGTGTCAGTCATGCCCAATGGTAAGGACGCATCACAGTGACTATTCACCCTTAAATCACACCCTATTTATCTCTGACAGTGACCACATCATCATGGTAGATTTTATGACTGACTACACCCAGCAAGCAAGCATAATGTGATACCTATGCCATGGTAAAAAATCATATTAAAACAGCTTTAGAAAGTGTTTTGAACTGATATCAGAAAGATATTTAGGTCCTGATTTCACAAAAATCTTTCCATCTTTCTCCTGTCTTGCCAACTCATTCTTTCACGTTTATCCCCTCTTCTCTCCCTCTCTCTCTCCCCTCTATTCTTATCACTTTGTCCCCCTTCCTCCTTCCTCCTCTCCACTGCCTCTCCTTCCCTCCTTCCTTCTCCCTCTGCAGGTTTGCGAGGTCTGATGCTGGCCGTGATGCTGGCTGCTCTCATGTCCTCCCTGGCCTCCATCTTCAACAGCAGCAGCACTCTGTTCACCATGGACATCTGGACTCGCATCAGGCCGCAGGCCGCCGAGAGCGAGCTCATGATCGTAGGCAGGTAGGGAAACAGACGCTGCTGTTGGGAACAAAAGGCACATTTCAGGTCTTTTGCATTTCCTCAACACCTTCTCTCTCTCTCTCTCCATGTAGAGCTGTCTCTTTCCTGTGGTATTAAACACATTGGGCTCTCAGTGACTTTCGCCCCGGCTAGAATGTGGATGTCAGGCCTAAACAGCAGGAATCTGTTGGAGCTCAAAGACCTGATGGCTACTGACTGCTTCTTGAAATACCTTGATGTCTTTTCACAGTGCTATAGCATTGCTCAATCAGTAGATAATGGCATTAATGCTGCCAAGGTTTGGGGTAGGGTTCAGCCAATATGGGTTTTTGAAGGCTGATAATGATATTTTTTGGGATTAAAGCTGCCAATAGCTGATATTTTGTGCCAACATTCAATATCTTGAAATTAGACTATTTTCATGGCCAAAACATCCCAAGTGTTCAGTGTTTCCACCTGAATTTTATTCTTGGTATTACACACCCTGATGAAAGCACTCTAACTGAATATTGGTGCATAAAGTAAAAATCACAGCAAATGTAAGGAGGAGTGTGCGACTGTTTCCTTTTCTATTTTTTATCATTGCCAATAGTCTGCACCTCTTTGGGTGGGCTGGCCTTCTTACAGCATTTAGACCATGGAACACAAAAACCCAGGATACTACTACTAGTACTACTCCTATTACTACTACTAATAATAATAACACTAAAACATATTCATGCATCCTTGCGTAGAATACAATCACAATGTTATATTAGAATCAATTCAGGTTAAGGGCTTCCCATAGACAACCAGTGTAAAATTGATCAATTACACAATAAATATGTATTAAACTACCATATTCATCATATCAGAGGTGGACGACTGACTGGCCAATATCAAGGCTAATATCGGCCCAAACTGCAACTGTACCTTACAGTACCATGCAGTTATGGTACTACTGTAAGGTGCTTTGGATAAAAAGCATCCACTGCATGGCACATTTCATTCACCATATCTCTGTTTTTCTCCCTCATTCATCATCAACCTCCCATACCTCCACCTCCTCCTCCTCCTCCTCCTCCTCCTCCTCTCCTCTCCAGAGTCTGGGTGCTGTGTATCGTAGCCATCAGTATCTGTTGGATCCCAGTTGTCCAGGCGGCCCAGAGTGGTCAGCTTTTCGATTACATCCAGTCAGTCACCAGCTATCTGGCTCCCCCTATCGCCTCGGTCTTCCTCCTGGCAGTGTTTGTTAAGAGAGTCAACGAACCGGTGAGAGAGCATATGTGTAGTTGGTAATACATTGTAATGGTTTATTGATATTTTTTTATATTTCAATGGCACAGAGTTACTTATCGAATAGAAAGTCTGCCAAATCATCAATATATGATCTGAAGTAGCCTAACTTCAGTTGCTCATGAGAGGCAACCTGAATTCATGTATGCTTTTATTAAGATGTTGCACAGTTTTATCTGTATTTGTGCGCATAAACAGCTCTCTGCCTGAGCTAAAATCACATTCTGGAGCTGTTTGACTTTTGAATGAGAAGCAGTAGTAAAAAAAAAAAATAGTAGGAAATACAGCCTGTCACAGTGTCTTGTGTCAATAAAACAGATCAAGTGTTTGATGACACTGCAAACTACAGTCTGGGTTCTCACTTATGTGTAGTCATACACACTGAACACTGTGTTTTTCCTCTCTCTTCACCTGCAGGGTGCGTTCTGGGGTCTGATGGGTGGCTTAGTGATGGGTCTGTGTCGGATGGTCCCGGAGTTCTGGTTCGGTACCGGCAGCTGTCTTTTCCCCTCTAACTGCCCCGGTCTGGTGTGCGGGGTCCATTACCTCTACTTCGCCGTGCTGCTCTTCCTCTGTACGTCAGCGCTGGTGCTGCTGGTCAGCTACTGCACTGAGCCCATAGAGGATCAACACGTGAGTCACTTCTAACTTACTGTACTCAATAACAGCTACGATCAGATCTGGTTTCAGCTATGGAATCGTGGTCAGATTTTGTTTGAAGCAGGGGGAAGTGTGTATACTGTAGGAGAATGAGGCAATACTCTCTCTCTCTCTCCCTCTTCCCTCCCAGCTCCATCGTTTGGTGTTCAGCCTGCGCCACTCCAAGGAGGAAAGGGAGGACTTGGACTGGAAGGACCAGGAGAGAGGGAGGAGAGCCAGAAGAGAGGCTGAGGAGAGGAAGAGGGAGAAGACCGAGAGCGACCCAGGTGAGAGAGAGGGGAAGCTGTCACAGAGAGTCACAAAGACATGGACAAATGTACTGACTCCTCTCTCTCCTCAGTGGCTGAGCAGGAGGCCAAGTCTGGTATCTGTCGCCTGGTTGGCTGGTTCTGCGGCGTGGGCGGTGGCTCCGGTGCCCCCGAGCCCATGGACCAGGAAGTGCCTGAGGCGTCAGAGCAGCTGCCCGACATCAGCGAGGACCCGGTGTGGAAGTACGCTGTGGATGCCAACGCTCTCGTGATGATGTCTGTAGCAGTTTTTATGTGGGGTTACTACGCATAACAGAGTCCTCCTCCTGGCTGAGATGACCAGTATAGTGCCTAAGATGATGAATTTATTGGAATGAGTTGGTATCTTGATATGAGTTAAGTGTGGATATGCTGTTGAATGATGAACCCAATTAAAAGTCTGGTTATTCTAATTGGTTTGATGGAATTTTGAGTCAATCTTCACTTCAGTGGACTGTAAGACAAATACTAAGCCAGTGTTGCCATCTGTTGGCAATGACTTGTCACTGCGCTGTAAAATAATGCATTGAATGAGAAACCTGCCTTCAAGTGTGTTTAAAGGAGGAAGTAAATATCAGATTCCCTTACTGTATGATGTGCAGTTGAGTCCAAGTAATACATTTTCCATGCAATTCTGTAACCAGCAACAGTCTCACTATTCTTTAAAGCAAAATAGGTTTTGCTCATTGATATCATTTGCAAAAAGCATATGCAATGCAGAGCCTCAAAACACTGTTTCATCAGGTTAGAGTGCCATTACTGTATACGGTTACATGTTGATTGAATTGCATGTCTGTCTCGTGCACTGAAATAGGTGTGAGAGGAAGAAATTATAGGCTTTTTGGATATACTGTACATTCATAGGAAGCCAAGAGGAAAATGTAACAAATCAAGACTTTGGCTGCATTCACTGTTTCCTTGGATCTCTCTGACCTCCCTCAAGCTTGTGCTGGAGAAGTCGATGGAAGATTAAAGTGGAAATGAAGGATTTTGGGTAATTTGCCCACAGTCCTTAATCAACCGTTATATATATAGCCCTCTCCCGTATTTATCACTTTACAAGAGTAAACTAAAGATCAATGCATTGTGTCAAATACTGATAAATACACCAAGTTCTAAATTAGGCCTGTGAGCATTTGCGATTTTCCTAAAGCCACATAGCTTTTCATTTGTCTGCTCTCATCTCACACCACACGGTCACACCGCAGAAACCAGGCAGTCATCCAGATTTCCAGTTTAATCATCACTTCTGTTTTTATTTAAGCAGATATTTCCCATTAGCATTGTACATGTCTGGAACCTACAGAGTTCTCCCATGCCTCCCCCACCTTCTTCCCCCATCCATGCAGAGTTTCAGCATCATTCATCCCAACAGCTCTTTATGCATGTCCAGTCTGTCAGTTTGCAGGGGGTGGGGGGGGGGGGAGGAGTGTAAAAGCAGGAGCGGTGGGGAGGGAGGGAGAGAGAAAGAGGTTCTTCAAAGAATGAGGAGTCAGAGCCGTCACCAGGCACTGTCCGTCTTACCCAACGACACTCCCAAAAGGAGTCATGGGTATGGAGTCCATCAACCATAAAAAATCTAGCTGCTTACAGGCTCCTGTGCGACTCCCAATATGCTCGATCTCTGTGGGGTATCTGACGCCTCATTCTCCTGCAGGGTGGGTAAGAGGTAGGGGGGTTTTAAGGCTGGAAGCTGGTGTAGAGAGTTTCTATGGTCTGTGGTTGTTGTTTTCACCCGCTTCGAAGCAAGAATGACGGCTTTGGCAAGCGCTGCCCTCTGCCGAATCGCACGGAGGACGGAGGGGAGGAGGAAAGGAAGAGAGTTGGGGGTTAAACCAAAGATGGAGTTTAAAAAAAAAAAAAAGATTGCATGTGGGGTGAGGGGGGACAAACTGATACTGGGAGAACACAGTCCTCAAGAATAAAAGGGAATACAACAGCAAACATTCTCTTACACACACCCCAATAAAACAACCAAACAAAAATAACAAAATGGCAAACAAGCAAGTCAATCAAACCATACAAAGTGACATCAGGCCTTTGCAAAGTGACATCAAGTTGCTCTTTTTTTCCATCCCATTCCATCCCACTGTTCTTTAGTTCTCATTCAATAAATTCTATCTCCCATAATTCTCTGTAAACCAGGAAGTCCTTGGTGGCTCTTCTGTATGCAAGGTTAGGGTCCGCTCCGAAACGGTGACAAGGATAGATCTCAGTGGCCAATAAGACTGGCTAGTATGGAGAGACCGAGCCCGTCATTGACCAATAGTATGGCTATAAACAGTTAACATCAGTGACACAGGCAATGGTTTCAGCAGCATTATCAGGGGGCTGTTCAATAGAGTACAACATTACAGCACATTCAGAGAAATAGAAAGAAAATGCATGGCGCAGGACAGGTACGAGTGGCAATCTTGTACAACGGAAAGTCAAGTTCGCTTTATACAATCACATTTCTATTGTAACGCTGAACATTCCACCACCGAAACGTTTTACATCTGTAGGACCCCGTACAGCTCGTTCCTCGAAGCACCATTGTACAGCTAACATGGACGTTTATGGATACAACACACAACATAGAACAGAACAAGTATGAAGAAGAAGAATTGGCCATAGCGGGAAAAGTAAGCAGGCTCTAGGGCATTACATTTCTATCGTCACTTTATGAATGCTAATCTCAATCAAATACACTGCAGAGTTTTCACATGAAGTACCTAACAACCAAGTATGGAGTTAGACAGAAACCCGAATGAGTAAGAGGCAGAGAGAGAGCTGACTGACAGCAGCAGGAGGGGACCCCAACCCTGGTATACAAACTTTCAAAACGTGCCACCATTGGAGCAGAGTGGGGAGAGAGGGATTCCAGAGGGTTAAAAAAAAAAAGGCAAGGAGAGAGGCACACCTCTCCTCCTTCTCTACCTCTCATCCTCCCTCCTCTGAGGGCAAACAAGAGAAAGGAGTGCTGGAGCAAAGAAAAAAAACTGTCCTGGAGTGCTAGTTCCTCCTTTGTATCCCTCTGTTCTTTCTGTTCCTCCTCTGAATGACAGAGGGACAAAAGAAGGAGGGATGCAGGAAGAGACAAGAGTTTACGTGGGAGGCCTACTCCTTCCTCCCTCTCTACCTGGCCTCCTCCCTCCTGTCCTCCCGCTTGGTGCGGACAGGCTGGGAGCCGTCGGCGGGCTGCTGGACCCAGTTGTTATCGTGGAGCCCGACGCGGCAGCCCGGCGTGTCCTTGTCTGTGCGCCGGCAGCACATCCAGTAGGAGCGTCCGTAAGGCAGGTCGTGGTGGTAAGGTTTGGGGTGCCAACGGCACAGGGAAACGTCCCCGCGCTCGTACTGCCGCTTGCACTGTTTGCAGGGATCGTCCCTGTAGAGGGGGTCCTGGTTCCAGCGCGAGTCCACCGCCCGCACCCCGTAGGTCTCGATCAGCGCCTTGAAGTCGTGGCAGGTGCACTTGAGGGCGGCCAGGGAGCGGGTCGGCAGATAGCTGAAGATGTTGACCATGATGTGGTCGGGGAGCAGCAGCATGTACTGGCGCGGTTCTAGGAGGCGCTGAATCTGAAAGCGGATCTCCAGGAAGTCGTGGGAGACGTGGCGGTAGAGGCGACACAGCGAGGGGTCCGAACAGTCCTCCACCACCCCCACGCTGGCCAGGGGAGAGTCGGGCCGAGTTGCCCGCTCCCCCGAACCCCCCACCACCCCCGCCCCAGGGCCGTTATTGTTGGCGCAGTCCAAAGAGCACATTCCTGACCCGCTGCCGGTGCCCGTTCCCTTCCCATCCTCCTCTGGGCCCCGGGGGGGCTGAAGGAAAAAGAGCTGGCCGGGAGGGGGATCGTCTGACGAAGGGTCAGTGGAGCTGCCTACACCCCCGCCACCCCCTCCCCCACTGGGCATAGCGAAACACACCGTCTCCTCCTGCACATTCTCTGTGCTGTCCTTGCCATAAAATACACACTGGTCCACAGCGCCCGTCACCACCACCTCTACGTGGAAGCCAGTCACTCTCTCCCTCCCTACACCCGCAGCCTTCTTCTCCCCAGAGGAGAGTTCCTGGGTTGTATCTGGGCTGCCACACGCCTGCCTGTCCGGGTGATGGAGGTCTCCGTCTGGTTTGGGGGCGGCAGATGTGGCAGCGAGCAGCAGACTGCTGGGGTCTCGTGAGGAGGGGCTGACAAGCTGGTAGAGGTCGCAGGTGATCTTCTCTTTGGACCTGGCCCCTGCCTGGCTGCCCCCGCCGCCACAGCTCATAAACATGCAGCGGGGCCTGCCGGCGGGCTCCGACTGGGACCGGGGGTCCAGGCTTGACACCCGGAAAGCTATCCTCACCTCACCATGACTGTGACTAGGGGGCGGAGGAGGGGCTGCGAGGCCAGTCCCCGACTCCCCTCCTCTTCTACGCTCCCTTTCTCGGTCTTGGTTAGAGGAGTCCATTCCATTCCCAGAACCAGAGCCCAGGCGGAGCCGATTCTCCAGGTTCTGGGACTCAAAGTGTGCGATGGCCTGGGCCACCCTGCATGACTCCTGCTGCTGCTGCTCCTCCAGCTCCTGGTCTGTCTGGATGGGAGAAGAGGATCCCTCCTGGGGCTCATCAGAGGGCTGGCTCTCCGAACTGTCCGACACAAACACCATGGGGGTGGGGTCTGACACCGTGCCCCGCAGAAGGGTGTGCTGGTGGGAGGAGAGGCCCTGGGTGTGCGTGGTGGTAGGGGGCTGGTGGTGCTGCTGGTTCCCCTGAACAGCCACCATCCCCTGGAGGGCCATGGCTGTCCTCTGCTCCACCAAGGCCACCATCTCCGCCACTGACAGCAGGTCCGTCTCACTCACCCCTCCCAGTGGCGGCTCATCAGGGCTAGGAGGTGCGTCGGGGGCCAGGGAGGAGTCGTGACTCAGGTGCGGCTCCGAGGAGGTTTGGGAGCGTGTTGGAGGGTCGTAGGAGGAGCATCGTCTTCGTCGTTTGGCCTTACTGCAGTCGGTCGCCCAATTACCTTTCACCTGGGAAGAAGGAAAATAAATTCATATTTAATTGAAAAATATTACTTCAAACACTGACAAAACAGTGAACTAAAATACAACTTTAGGGACAGTTGTAATCAACTCACTTTGTTCAAATTCTACTCTGAATAGCAATTGACCAGTCCTAACTTGGAAACGATAATCAACCACTAAAGGGTGCCCTGAACGGATATCAAAGATCGGAATAAGACCTAATCAAGGTGTATTTTGATTGATCCATATCGGCTACATGGCACCCTATCAAATCCCGATCCATTTATTGAATTTCTCCCCCTCCACTCCATTTATGCCAATTGCCGTAAAAAGTGTAAAAAAATTACAACATAAATGAAAGCATAGACTGTGGAAGGAGTCGAGTCGCACCATCGGTGTGGAATCATTTTAAATTGCAAACAGAAAAAAGCCCAACAGCTATGTGTAATGTTTGGAATGCAGTATTTCAAGAGGCGGCAGCAACAGAGCTGCTTTCAATGTTATTATAATGGTAAGGTATTTATTTTTATGCTTTCATTTTTGAAGGTAGTAACAATGACAAAAATTATTAAAGAAACGCAGCCATGCTGTAAGCTATTTATTCTTAATGCTGTTTACCACATTTTACGGCAACAACTAAAAGTTTTCCATCTATTTCATGTGTCTGCTTGTCTCAGTTAGCAACAATCAATGGAACAATGGAAGATAAGCAGAGGATCAGTTGGTAATAAGTTAAAATGCATTCTTTTGAATGAATAAACAAACAGAATGAGTGAGTTTAACTGATTCTATTTACTGCCTGTAGCAGAGACTTCAATGTGTAGAAATCACTGCTGCACATTTTGTTTCCAGTCAGCACCAATCTGGCAGCTCCTTACCTTCATGGCGCTGGGTCTGGGCAGCCCTGCTCCACTGAACTGGTGTGCTACAAAGAAGGCAATCTTCTCCTTGGTGTTGCCTGGCTTAATGACATACCAGGTGTCCAACAGCACGCGGCCATCCTCCATCTGGGCCCCGGAAGAGGGAGGTGAGGGAGGGGCTGAGGAGGGCGGAGGGGCCTGGCTCTGTGTCAGGGAGCTGGAGCTGAGCTCGGGGTCGGGGGGAGTGTTCTCCGAACCCACGTCCTCCTCTTCCTCGTCGCCATTCTCCTCCTGCCCCCCCACCATCATCCCTCCATCTCCACTTCCATCCAGCGACCTTCTGCCCGCTGGGGAGGGCTCAGCCTTGCAGAGGGAGGGGGACCCTGCCCCGCCAACCCCTCCGCCGCTGCCCCCTGAGCCTGGGCTGCGAGCCTTGTTCTGGGAGTAGGTGCCAAAGGGGCGTGGGCACCACAGGCGGATGTGGGAGAAGGTGTCTCGGTCCATCACGGTGCGGACCACCGGGGCATATCGGCATCTAGGCTGGCCAGCAAGCACCCAAAGCCAGACCTCTCATTCTCTGCTCCCTGTCCCAGTGCCAACCTGACAGGCACTGTCTGGCACCCAACTCACCAGCAGCACTGGGCATACAATCTGCATCAAGAGAAGGGGAGAAGAGGAGAGGGGATGAGAGAGAAGGGAGGGGTAGAAGTAAAGATAAGGGGAATAGAGGAAATAAGAGAGGGTAACATTAGCACAGTCATAAAACGGCTAAATCATGACAACAGAGTTCATATCTCTCGTGCAACAATGCTCATCAGTGTTGGGATCAATTCAGACAGTCAATGACCAATTGAGGTCGTATTGAATAGGTGCCTCGAGGTGAGAGATGGAGAATGGAGAGTGGAAGGCAAACTAGCTTTCTACACCAACACCCCAGTCACCAGTCTGGAGAGAAAAGAACTACCTTCATACTGTTATCAGAACCAATCATAACTAGACTGTCTCCTACTTTGGCCAAATTCAATTAGCAATTACATTTGCTACTTTATTCTAAGATCAATTCTCCCGCCTTGGAGCCTCTCAATCAAATTAAAGGGATTCCATTTCAGGTTATGTGTCTGGGGCCTGCAGATCAAAGGGATGAGAGGTGGAACACAAAAGCACCAAATGGATTCTCCTCTCATCCCTTTCTCCTCTCCTCCTCTCAGTGCTTCAAAGGGGACTTGCTTAATAGGAGGCAACACAGGGAGGGGCAGGCAGGCATATGCTGGACCTATTTTTAGCAAACAGCAGGAGGGGGGGGTGGGGTAGTAGTGAAACTGCTGTAGCTGTCCTCCCCTGTCCTCACCCCTCTCTCCCTGGCTGCCATAGAGCCTATGCTACAGGCTAGGGGGAAAGCCTTTAGTCCACCCAGAGTGCTTTGCTTCTGCGTCACAGACTGTGCCAGCTGTAGGAGCTGCCAGGAACGTGCCGGCATGCTTAAGGAGAGAAACAAGTGGCGATGGAGCAACATGTTTAGCTCACTGCTGATTTAAAGGCCTCCTCAGCTGTGGAACAGCTTGAACCCACAGTTACACCTCAACTCTCAGTCCTATGCTGCTCTCTTTCAGTAAGGTTAAGTAAGCAACCTTCATGCACAGATATATTGCATAATTAAACTAGCCAGGATTTTTTTTTCATATCACCCTGTAATCTGATACAGTACAATTTTCCCCATAACTGCTAAGATTGGTAACGAATTTCATTATCGATTTGTTGGGTCGCAGAGCTGGCTACGTCACTTGCTGTGTCGTGGAGCTCATAGACATGTCTATGACGGAGCTGGTCACTTCAAGAAAAAAAAACATTTGAAACATGGCGGAGGCGGAGAAAACTGTTCGACCAAAATCATCTATAGTATGGGAGCACTTCACATTAAATTCGAGTAAAAAGTGTGTTAGTTGCAAACTATGTAAAACCGATCTTGCATGGCACGGGAGCACCACGGTAATGAGAGAACACCTGAAACGAAAACATGTTGGAGCCATGAATGAAGGGGACTCAACAGCAGGGTAAGTTACTACAAAATCTTTAATTAATTAAACGAGTTTAGACCCATGGCATGCGTTGCGTTTTTAAGTGAGGAATCGTTTGTCTCACAGCAGGTAGTTCTTCTTGTTTATTTAATAGCCGGTGTTTGCTCGCGATCCAGCTTGAATGGTCTATTAAGTCAAATTTACTTCAATATTGCATGACAAGAGTATTTAACTAGCTGGCTAACGTCAGTGGTAGAGCAGAGGCGGTATAGCTAACGTTAGTCTAACAAGCTAAGGCTAAAGACACATTTTTATTCACTGGCCTTTTTGGCCCACTAATCTTTCAATCTGTTGTCATGTCTATAATTCTGTATTTTGTCCCTTGTTGTTTATTGTTGACGTTGGTATGTTTCTCTTTGTGTTTTTTTTTACTTTTTACTTTATATTTTAATGTTCTTTTGTACAGCACTTTGGTCAGCTTAAGCTGTGTTTAAATGTGCTCTAAAAATAAACTTTACTTACTTACTTATTAACACTACCCGGTAGAGCTAATCACTTATTACAATTATGGCAATTTAATGATTAAGCTATTTCAAAGTGTTAATTTTCTGAAATTAGATCGGAGTGAGACACTGTACTGTATGTAAGGAGTGAGCTAGGACAAATTGCATTGTTTGGAGCATATCTGTTATATATATTTAAAAAAATTGTAGTGTCTTGTCTGTACTTGGCCTTTGGGTTACTGGCCTTTACATAAGCAATTATTTCAGAAAAAAACAACTCACCATGAGTAGCTACTTGATGGGGAATAAAGCGCCATGCACACCACAGCAAGCAGCTGTTTTGACAGATAGTGTCCTAAACATGCTTGTCACCGACATGAGGCCACTATCAATGGCTGAAGATGATGGCTTCAGAGCAATGATCAACACCCTCCACCCTGGTTACACTCTTCCCTCAAGGACCCATTTTACTAAGCTGGTGGAGAGGAAATATCAAGAGACATTCCAGGAAGTGAAGATTGCAATAAAAGCCAACAACAGCAAAATTGCTCTCACCACTGATGTATGGACAAGTGTAGCCACTGAAGCCTACCTTGGCATTACATGCCATTACATCAAAGATGATTGGGACATGGAGTCAATTTGCCTTACCACCATGCCACTGCAGGACAGACATACAGCATCCAACATCGCAGAGTGGTCCCCACTCATGTCTTCATGAGTGGGGAGACATACATGACAATCTCTGCAGTACCTCCACTTGTGAAGGGGCTATTGAAGTCCACCCAGAGTGCTGCCTTCGAGTCAGCCCCGGTGCGGGCTTTCCAACTCACTGCTACGGAGCAGCTGCAACAGCAATGGAAGAGGGAGACTTCTTTCTCAGACCCGGCACCAAACACAGTGATCCTCTCCACTGCCCTGGACCCGAGGTTCAAAAGACTTAAGTTTCTAACACCTGACGAAGTCCTGAATGTACAAACCAAAGTGCAAACACTGGCACTCGGAGTGAGAAGGGAGATGGATGAGCAGCACCATGGCAGTCTCTGTGACCAAACCAGTGCCACCTCCACCATTACTACAGCTGCTGAACCTACAACTCCTGTCTCTTTACTTGACTCACTCCTCGATTCCGAAACCAGCAGTGAAGAAGAGAATAGAGAGCGGGAAGCTGAGGATCTCCACAGCCAAGTGAGGAATGAAGTCCTCACATACTTTGGAGAGAAGCCCCTTGCCAAGGAAGAAAGCCCATTACATTGGTGGAAGGCTAACGAGGATAGATATCCCATCTTGGCCAGGCTAGCAAAGTCCTACTTATGCATCCCTGGCACCTCAACACCATCTGAGCGGCTGTTCTCTGCAGCAGGCAACATAGCTTCCAAGAAGAGAGCTAGCCTTAGCCAGGAGCATGTGGACATGCTAACATTTTTGCATTGCAATGCAAAGTTCCTGTAGAAAGAGGAGAGAGGGTGTGTGTGGGGGTGTGAGTGAGTGAGAGATTGTGAGTGTGTGTGAAAGAGAGAGTGTGTGAGAAAGTGTTACTGCAGAAACAATCTACCTCCATAGTCCGTGGCCTGTTGTTAAAGCTATTTGATGTAGCAAATCCTGTTAACACTCAAGGCCAAAACACACCGGCGCCGTACGGCGCGCGTCAAAACAGTCGCCCCTATTATTTTCTATGTACAACCCCCACACCGGCGGCGGCTAGGCGTGCACCGGCGCGCCCCGCAACACTTCACGCCAAAAATACCTGTTTTTCGTGCACTTTATTAAAAAAACGAGCATATATCTTTTGCACATGTTGTATAGCATACATTTAGGTCTGTTATTTGTGTTAATATTGTCAATTTGGAATAACATTTTGTTTTTGAATAAAATTATGGAAATAAAATTTGTTTTTGTTTTTTTATCCGATTCATCGAAGAAATAATCGACAGATTAATCGATAATGAAAATAATCGTTAGTTGCAGCCCTAGTCTTGCTGATAGGAGCGCTGCCATCCTGACAAACACCACTCCCCTCAAGAACAAATACATCATGGGATGGGATAAAGGTGAGCATTTAAAACCATTATATTAGTACTGATTAGAATATGCCGAACCCTCTAAGAGATGATTTGATTGAGCACATGCCAAAAAATTTACCTTGCACCAGTACATAGCAACAAGAACACTTGACTGTGTTGGGACTTGCAGGTCTAGACCTGCTGTCTGCTCCAGTGAGAATCTCACACAAGTGCATTGCCATTCTATAACTTGTCTTCCTCTCTTACCACGGTGGGAAATTAGCCAAATGCTGGTAAATTTTGGGGTGTGGCAGCGACTTGAAAAAGTGGTATGCAATTTTGGCAGGTAACCAACCATTAGTATTGGCTCAGTTTGGTCTATGTAAATGAGGGGGAAGAGACACAAGATAGCGTAGCCTAAAATAAAACAAAGTCTAAAATAAAATTTGGTCCAGTTCCACTTGTTCTGTTACAGAAGTACCCTTTACCCCTAACTTATCATGCTAATATACTTTAGTGGACAGTACAAGTTAGCATTGCAGCCTCAAAACCTCCACAATGCTCTAAACCCTGGACACACAGAGTTCTTCAAACAATGTTGTTGTTGCACAAGACTATTAAAGAGCATATTTGGCAAAAGCTTGGTGTATTTGTTTAAGATTGGTTTCTCTGAGGTATGCCAAGGCAGTAGCCTGCTCTCCATTTTAGCCACCATACTCCTTCAGTCTTTGTTTTGCTGTCTGTCTGGCACACTGAATGGGTGGTGCTTTGTACTTTTGGACTAATGGAATGGTTGAGAGAGGTGCAAAAAGCAAACACCGCCCACACAATGTGGTGAACCAATTCAAATGCTTCCTCCATAATCACACAGCAACAACTCGGCTAAGAGCAGGCAGATTACACTGTTGTGAGGGAAAAAAACTAGTGAACCCTTTTCATTGCTCTCTCTCCCTGACCCCTTCTCTCTCACTCTCTCTCTGCCCAACCACTTTTATTCTCTGCCTCCTTTCCATCACCTCTTCTTTGTCCCGCCCTCTCACTGCATCACGCTCTCCTCCTCTCAAAACAGATTGGATGGAATTATAAGAGGGGCCACAGAGAGACAGTCTGTCCATTGCAGTGTTCCAGTACAAAGTCACACACGCACACACACAGAGACAGAATGGCAGGAACGCCAGTCACCTTATCAAGCTATTGACCAGCATTCACTCACACTCAGTGAGCCCATCAACATAAGATTGGGGAGAGGAGAGACCACACACACACTTAGATGGTAATGAAATCAATGGCAAATGTTTTGCACAGGGATGTGAGTGTTCAACATTCTCCAAAGGCAAACAACCTTTAATTTTTTTAAGTGGTCTGGAAAATAATTAAAAATGTCCAAGGCTAAAAAGCAGGAAGCACACAGACACACATCTAACAAATATTTTGGCATTTAGCCTATTCCTGGACTTAAGTTGCTACTATCACACTACACTTCCAAAATAAGCTGCCAGTCAGCACAAGCAACACCACCATAAAACCCTAGGGTCATCTCTGTAAATGGAAGAGGAACATGTTTCTGAGGCTAAATCTATCAGAATTAGGCCTAAACCAAAACAACTGCTTTAAAACCCCAACCAATGAGTGAGAACAGACACTCAGCTCTTGACAGTGAAATTATTACACCTGTAAGTTTCATTCTGAGAGAGCTTTATTATACATTTCACCATACAATGTCACATCCAGATAAAGTGGAGATTCGCCCCGGTGGCTCACCGAGTAGAGCGCGTACCATAAGGTTCAGTCCTTCCTGCAATGACCTGGGTTCGAATCCAGCCCGCGGTCCTTTGCTCCATGTCCTTCCCTTGCTCTCTCTCCCATACCTTCCTGTCTCTCTCTCACTATATCTGTCCAATAAAGCATAAAGTGCCAAAAATAAAAAATAAAAAAAAAAGTGGAGATCCATCTCCCATTCAGATTTCAGTGCTCCACGTCATTCCCCCGACAGCTGATATAAGCTGAAATTGTAACTCAGCCATTTCTATTTTTTCTCTTCATTTGAAACAATTCCTGCAAATGAAGGCTTGGGTTTGGTTTTAAGCTTTTTGCATCGACCTAATCCTCCAAATCCTGTCCAAGCACGGAGGCAGCCAGCAACACCACAGTGCAGTGCTAGTAGAGCAGAGCAGAGGCCTGCATCATCAGGTCCCCAAGATGCCCAATAAATTAACTGTCAAAACAGAAATTGTCAAGAAAACATATTCTAAGTGTGCACTTAAGGCAGTATGAAAATCTAGATGATACAAGCTGCCATGGTATGAGTGCACAACAGAAGTTTTATGGGAATAGATTTTTAACCAGGCCAAATCACAACACAGGTTAAACTGGCCAGAGCTATCTAAAGTGAAAGATAAGAGGAAAGAGATGTGAAGTGGATCTACAGACCAGACAGCCTAGTTCACTAACTTCACAGCTCAGCTACTTGTCTACCCAACCCACATGCATGTAATGTCAATAATACCGACTATCATTCCTGTTCTGTCTGGGGGATTCTGACAGTTACTCTAACATTGCAAAACATGACTAGACTCTCACTCCATTCTGCCAGCAAGATACAGTAATCCACACAACATTTATTTATTTGGATTTTTACAAGGTACTGACCCATTCACAGTTTGTTCTTTCAAACTGGGAGAAACATATCCTGCTGTTCGCACAGTGAGAGCAAATGTTCAACCAGAGATTGGCAGGTTTAGCATACACCCATGCACAGCAAAACCTAAGTTCTGCTAAACTAGTAATTTCCCTATACAAATCAAGGGCAGCTGGGCACTCTCACCAGGACATGCAATTCATTGTTAGTAGTTCAGAGTTCAGAGTACATACTGTAACACATCTGCATTTAAGCTGAATTTGGCTTTTCCGCATTTGTAAATGTGAGATGGTGCGCCAATGTCAAAGCTTGCACCTTGACCCACTTTGTGTTGTTTTCTCTTACGGATATTAGGGTATGGGTCTTAGGCTACCCTTTCCAATAAAAGTCAAAACTGGCAAACACAAAACACTGTCACTCCATCTCAGCAGCTCATTTTCTCCTCCACCTCTCCCCCTCTTTTTCACAGCCTTTCAGCCAGAAGGACCCAAGCAGGCGAGTGATATATTACCCATGCATGCCAAAAAGCCTTAGCTCAAGCTCCCTCTGTGTGTGTGTGTGTGTGTGTGTGTGTGTGTGTGTGTGTGTGTGTTCGCCCTGTCCCTCTGCGCCTGTGGAGACAATGCAACAGGAGCATGGCCAGCAGGCCAGCTCTGCTGCAAACTGTCAACAGAACAATAGGACTGACTGCATCACTCCAGCAGCCTGCCCAGGAACATAACCGTCTAGAGTGGCCCTTCTGTCAGGCCAGCTAGAAAGGGTGGCTGACTGGCCTACAGGGCTGTGTGTGTGTGTGTGCATGTTTGTGCTGTAACACTGTCACAACACAAGTTAGACTTTGATGCAAGCTTTGAAACCACAATCACAAAGACCATTGTGTCAACACAGCGTATAGCCCTCTGAAAGGACGCTGACAAATTATACATTGTCAAACATTTTCATAATTAACATCAGACAAAATTCCATGCAAGTACGACAATGCATGTCCAAGAACAGATAATTTTAACATGATGCCAACATGAGTGGGTAATAATTATCTGATCTATTACTGAATATTGTGACAAAAACAGACTCAATGTAGGTTGCCCCATAGGACTGCACATATTTCCTTCCAACAATGCAGGTTGTTACTTCAGTCATATGAACTTTGTTCGCCACATCAATGCGGTTTAATGACACACAGCGTGCATAACATTATGCTCGCCTTAAATCAAAACATGTATTGTAATAATCTTAAGTGTTAGATGGAAATCAAGCTTGTTTCCTTGATTCTGTTAGAGATAACCTTAAAAACACTACAAAACAGATGTGATGATGGCAACTTCCTAATGACAGCCAACTAGATTAACGCCACAGAAAACACCACAAATGATGGCAACAAAATTGACTTTAGTAAGACCAATCATTTGATAACCAACTTTGTAGCGCTTACCATTTAACGTCTTAACCAACTTAGCTCACGAGTTAGCCAACTGAGCAAAACAGTCCAATAGCGTCGTTAGTAAAATAGTAAATACTCAGCTCGTCTTCTTGATCGAGTTGGCACCAGTATCGATTTCATTTCAAAACATTAATGTTTCACATTAGCTAGGCCCGGGCCATCTACGCTTTCAGTGAATTCCATACGTTTATCTAGTTAGCTAAAGGGTAGCCAACAGGCTGGATAGCACAAACATTAGCTAACTAGCTCGCTAACTGGCTAGCATAGCTTTACCTGCGCGATGAGGACAGCGCCAGCTAGCAAGCTAACTAGGTAGAAAACTCTAAACGTTAAGCTAGTTACGTGGTTATACTTTGGTAGCCACCTTACCTTAGCAACGTTGATCTCCAGAGATGAGCTTATTGACCTGTTGGCTGTCGATGACAACTGGTTACCAAGCTGTATTGCCTACTAACCTAAGCAATTTGTCCAGACACCAGTTAGTGGGATGCAGGTGACACGAGTTACCCGTGTCCACGTAGCTAAGCTAGCTCCGTCGCTGGCTAACGACATTAGCCAGCAGCTACTTTCTAATCAACCTTGTCTAGTGGTGGTTGCTATCGAGGCCTGAGTGGCTGTCAGTTCTTTGAACACAATCTAACTGACTGTACGCCTTTTTAGGACTCTTACCAGTCCGTCTCTCGCTATCTATTTAGAAGTGACACAAGCTTTTACGGTATGTTCTCGGGGATACCAAAATAATCAGTGTCAAAACGGCAGGAGGAGGAAGGCCATCTTGTTGACAAGCAGCTGCATAAGGCCCACAGCCAATAGCAATGCAGAGTCGATGGTGTGCCCATATATGGCTTCACCACGACTCCCTCCCTCTACTGCCCCCTGCGCTCTCGCTCTCTCTCTCTCTCTCTCTCTCTCTCTCTCTCACACACACAGTCTCACATCACATCATATAGAGTACACAGTTAGTATATATAATAATAAACACTAGAGCTTGACTATCCTCTAATCGCAACACCAAAAGGTCATTGTGTCAGATAAACCCACAAGACAGGTGAACCCAGGGCAGTGACAAGTTGTTTTTGTTTTGCACAATGCATGTTTACACACTTTCAGTATGGCCCTCTGCAGACGTATTAATGTGACTATAATGTAAATTTTGCACATCATATATATTGCTATAAATTCACATATCTATGTTCATTATATTCCGTATCCTTGTCATTGTTTCATATAACATATGGTTCCACCTATTTCATACTGCATATATATCCATGTTTTTCCACCTGCTGTATTTCATATTATATATATATATATATATATATATATATATATATATATATATATATGTATATATATCATACACATCATAATACCTCTCACTCATTCTGTTCTGGTGTTGAAATGGTCAGTTGTATGTTGATATAACCCCCATTTTCTATATTCTTCATAATATTCTATTTTTTCTGTTTATATTGAATTTTCTCTGCTGTATCCTATTACTATTTGCTGCTGAAATGGCCCACTTTCTCCACAGGGATCATTAAAGTTTCATCTTATCTTCTAAAATCTGTAGGTGGGTATGTGTTGGACAGAAATGAAGCACATGATGATCTTTCAGTATGAACTGTTCAGGTATTCATGCTGTTTCTTCACTGTATGTCTACTCAGAGCAGACGTCAAAGTGAGTCCTCAGGTAGTGGTTTCAGAATAGGTCTGTGCCATAGTGGACAGTGTGTTTTGCACATGTTTGCATTTCTGCTTGGCTAGAGACAGAAGCTTAGAGCTGAACCGACTCAGTCCAGCAGAGGGCCTGCATTCTCTGTGTGTGTGTGTGTGTGTGTGTGTGTGTTTGTGTGTGTGTGTGTGTGTGTGTGTGTGTGTGTGCCCTACATATCTAGTATGCTAGACCCTAATGATGTTGATTATACCCCTGTCACCATCGATGTCTACTTTATTACCATAGCCAGACATATTTAGTCTACAATATATTACATTACATGGTAATAGATAAGATATAATAGTATAAAACAGACAAGAATCATGCAGCCATAACACTAGCCAGGAAGTATCAGGATCAGTAAGTCATGGTAAATAAAAAGATGGGTAAGCTCTGATCCCAGGTCAGTGATCATCATGAGGCAAACAGCCACCATGAGTAACAAAACTCAATTATATTTTAAGAGAAGCATTCATTTATGCTGTTTTCCCTTCAAAGACCTTATCCTTGCATAATGTATATCAGTTTGATACAACTTCTTGTGAGGAAATTATTTTCTCGGTGTCACTGACTGTCATCTGACACTATCTGACTTGTCCTGAAGTGATCTGGTTCTCCAAGTAGGGTAAAACCAATGTTGAGAAATTATTCAAACCCAGCTTTCTTCGCACCACTCTGTTAACTGTGCTAGCCTGGGATGTTTAACCTCAGTGGTGTAAAACTAGAACAAGATCGATGCTCCTAGTAATCTTCAAACAGGTTGCTCATGCTTCCGCTGACTATTTGCTCAGTCCGTTCATCATTACAGCTTGTGCTTTGTTAAAATTCGTATTGGACAAAGGTTTTGTTTGTTTGATTTTTCCCCCTTTTCTTTCGTCAACAGCACAAATTAACTGTTTCCGCTTTTGCTGTGTCTTGTCCTGCAGCCACATTTTCCATTGGTTTTGCTTATTTTCTTTAAATTTTTCCTATATACGTTTTTTTTTTAAAAACATTGGTACAGGAGCCTCACATAAAAACCCACATAATTAACCTCAAGGGGGTTATCCTGTTAATAAAAACATACACAAATGCTGCAGATCTATATGAAAAATCTGTACTCAATAGAAGGCATACCAACACCTGTTAACTTCAGAAAGATGATCTCAAAAGTACCACGTGGTCAACAGAAAATCATCAGGAAATCATCTACATGTTGCATAGGATATCTGAAGGGTAAATGAAGGTATGTTACTGTATATTACTCAAGGAGGTTCTATATTAACTTCCCAACAAACACCAGCGCATCCCCTTGGCTTGTGGTTTTGTAACCGCATCTCTACACGTGCATTTAGTGACACTCTAAAACGGCACGCCCTAAAGAAAACCTGATTGGACGTTGTTCCAATTTATCCCCGCCTTGTATGGCTCTGATTTGATCTGCAGTCGCAATTCAGACATCCATCATCTTGTAAAAACCATGGCAACGTTTGTTCTGCAATCTGCACACTATCATTGGTTTACTAAAACGGCCGTTCTGACTGAACGCATGGGGTCCCGCCCACTTATCAAACGTCCGACTGCGGTTGGAAGACGGTCACGTCTGTCAAATTTGAACTTCCGGGTGCTAAAGCGTTGCAAAACAGCAGCAGCTCCCAATCACTACAGTGGCAGAGGAGGACGCCCCAGTCAGCTACTGAGAAAACACTGGAAAACACCGCTTTACAGAGAGTGAGTGACCTTACTTTCACAGCTGAATGTCCATTCAATCATTTTGTATGTGAAAGGACGGAGGCATGTTGTAATTGTGGGCCCACGTTGGTTTTAGTGTTTGTTAGCCTCTGTCTTTAGCTAGCTTCTGATGTTACACAACATGATCAAGACTTGACTCAAGACTTGACTACAGGAGTTAGCTAAGTAGCTAATTAACTTAACTGTTAGCTTATAAATCTAACCTTTGTTCAGGTAGTTTATTGTAAATTTATATAGGTCACTGTTACTAGACAGAAAATGCAGATGACACACGTGTTCATATGGGCTAGCATGTCTTGAAACATGGGCAGCCAATCACATCCAAGGTTAAACCACATAGTATGGTATAGTGTATTGTGAAGAAACTATTTTTTTTGTCAAAACAGTCTTTAGATTTATGTAGAATCATCCTACATGTATCTTGCAAACATTGGCTTATTTACATGTTCTTTTGAGGAGTGTGGTGGGTGTGTCTCAGTTACTTTGTGAAGTTGTGAAATTTGGCTTTTAATGTGTGTATTGTCTCTCTGTCATATCATCTAACACCATTTATCTCCTGTTGTCTCTGTTTGTGTAAAGTGATGCTGTCTGAGGTCCTGCAGGTGCTGCGCGGGGCAGGTAAGGTGGGGTCTGCCATGGTCACCACCCAGGGGGAGCAGCTCCGACTGATGGCCTGCAACTCCTCCATTGGGGCTGTGGTCACAGCTGCTCAGGATGTGGTGGAAGGACTGGTGGGCACTGTCATGGGAGGCAGCAGTGCGGTGAGGAATAACACACACACATTTGAAGAGGGAGATGGAGATAGAATGATGTAAATCTGCCGTTGAGTGCTGATGTCCATGCAGTAGGGATTTGCAAGTCCATTTTCTCATGGTTGACTATTCGGTGTGAGGGTTAAAGACATATTTGACTAATCAGTGCATGCCAGAATTGACAAAGGCTAGAGCAGATGGACAAAAAGAATCAGTTACATCATGAGGGCAGATTTTCTCAGTTTGGTTCTGTCAAACCTCTGAGGAGTTTGTGCACAAATATTGTCATGCTAATTTGGCCATCAGTCCATCTTCCTTGCTTGTAGAAATAGCTGGATGCGTTTTGAGATGATTCCGCGTTGATGTCGTGAAGCCAACATACAACAACTGTGTTACACATGGATTACATTACACGGAAATATTCAGACTTTAGACTTGTTTCTTTTGTATTAAGCACTGCTTGGCAGCTGCACATGTTGGGTAGGGTTTCCCTCAAACAGGTTTTTGTGAAGACCTTCTTGATTCAGACTTGTGACTTCAGTTTCTTTCTTGATGTATAATATCTGCCCTTAAGGAGGTGGAATGAGTATAGGGAGTCCAGTGTATACACTGTTCAGTCTACAGACCTCACCATATCATCACATTTTTGTCCAACAGCAGCATCAAGAATTGTGCACACTCACTAAATGGGTAATATACTGTACGAACGCAGTGAAACATTTGGCTAAATTGCTGGTCCAACTCTACTCTGTCTGTAGCAACAGTCGATAAAGGAGGATGTGTTTCCGGATGCGGAGGGCTGGGAGGAGATGGACCCTGAAGAAGCAGCCAGATGGGCCGTAGGGTCTGAGTTCCCCCCCGACGCAGCTTGGCAAGACCAGGCTGGAACTGGGGCCGCAGCAGAGATGCCAACAGGTATTGTCAAGTCTGTCTTATTAGCATATACAGTAGGTGACATATAGATGCATGACACTGAAAAAAAATTGACAATTGTGTTATAAGAATATCATGATGCCATTGCTCCTCTGTAGTGATCGTCAAGGGTTTGGCTGTCTTTTTTTCCCTTGAGAAATCAGCCCAGTCACAGGTTTATACTCTGATAGGACTACATTTTTTTGTTTGTTTGTTTTGGTTTTGTATTTTTTAATTTTCATGTTCATTTCAATGGCAAAACTGCTCATATTTCATTCAAGGTATTAAAAAGTCTTAGCTCTAACTTGATGAAACTTGCAGGCACCCTGCTTCATGCACTGCAGTGTAGCTTCGGTCATCATGGCTCATCAAATCTGAGTCACATGTTCAGCAAGACGAGCTATAATTCACACCCCCTCCTCTCCCTACCACAGGAGTGCCTCCTACCCCAGGGGTGGCTCCAGGAGGGGCAGGCTGGCCGGGGCAGAGTGCCCGGTTCCTCCACACAGGCCCTGGCCTCCAGCGCCACCGCTACCACCAGGCCAGGTTTGTCCACGACACGGTGGTGGCCAGACTCACACCAGAGGACATCAAGAAGGCCAGGGAGGCCAAGCAGGCCCTGGTCAAACCTGTCAGACAGAAGGTTGGTTGGATGGCTGCAGCTACCAGCCGATTTAACAAAATAATATGTTTGATTATTTTTAGTTTATATTTATGTCCTCATAAGTATGGGTATAAATGAGCAGGCTAGCACCTAAAGGGAGGTATAAGGAGGAGACGGTATTATCATCTAGTCACACTAGTCACATAATGTTTACACACATACACATTTATTTTGCATGCTCATTTTAGTGACTGTTCCAGATAGAGGAAGGTGCCACTAGAATCAGCAGATTGGTGAATGTTTAGGGTGAAAGCAATATCAATATAAAACATGGCTTAGAAAATGAAACTATAAGCAGAAGAATAATTATTCACTACTAGGAGTTACTACTCCTTTTGCAATGTCATACTCCAGATTGGCTTTGTTGAAACATCTCCTCATTCTTTGTTATGAGGCTGTTGATTTAATCATTCCAGATTAGATCAGTTTATTGAACAAAGAATATGTTTGAAATATTAATTTAATCCAGGTCAGATAACAGGGGCATCCTTCTCTGTATGGTGATGGATGTATTTTTGTCTTGTCTTTGCACATGTGTTGATGGAATATAGATATATATTCATCGTGTTGCACTAGAGGTCTTTGACTTGTTGTATTCCTCCTGGTGTGCTGGAGATAAACCACTGACAGGTGCCAGGACCTTATTTTAAGTAGACTCATGTTATGTAATGTGTGTGTGTGTGTGTGTGTGTGTGTGTGTGTGTGTGTGTGTGTGTGTGTGTGTGTGTGTGTTCCTTTCATGATGTAAGTCAAGGATACTGTCTGAAGAGTTTGCCCTATGGCACATGGATAGTGTTTTAGTTAGTTTTCTCTTTTAGCACAGCTTAGATTTGCACAATGACAAATATTTAAAATACAATACTACAAAAAATATGAAATACATTTTATTATTATGACTGAGATGTGGTCTTTCTTCCCCAGCTGAGTGACCGTGCCAGAGAGAGGAAGGTGCCTGCCACTAGGATCAGCAGGCTGGTTAACTTTGGCGGTAAGAGCAACTCTATTTTAGCTGCATACAAACACATCTTGGCAATATACATTGTTCATACACCGTGGTCTGAGAGAGAATCCTTGTCTGTCCTCTCCAGGTTATCACATGATTATAAAACCAGACAAATGTGACCTTGGACAGTAAAAATGTCTAGCATGCCAAGCACACCCTTACAGTCTGCAGTAAATATAGCGTAAAGCCTAATTATACTCATACAGTGTAGCCCCAATGTCATATATCATATATCTATATGTCTTCTCTGAATCAGTTGCTATGGGATTACATAACTCTAGGAGGTCTTATATCTGTATTATACCAACACTGCCAGCGTATTATGAAGTGTTGTAACACAGAGTTACAAGGTGAGGCGAATAATATAACTCATAATTCTGCAGGCATTTTCACATCTGCAGTTAAATAAAGCCCATATATGAAGATCTCTGTATTATGAGCTGTGCTGTCATTTCTCTTTATGTCTTTAACAATGCTGTATAATGTGTTTAGGGTATTGGTATAATATATTGTGTTTAGATGTTAATGCGCTATGACTGCTTGATAGCTGTATATGAATGCGGTCTTGATAAACACCCTTAAGATGCATTATGAATATGGTGTGTTGCCAAAACGCAATCTTAATGAGGGGCTCCCAGATCAGCACTGTTGTTACTGATTAGATAAATGAGACGTGATTGTCTCCACCTAACTGTTTATTTTAGTCTATTATTTTTCTTTGCCAAGCTCCACTCAGTGTACTCTCCTGGAGTCTCTGTAGGTCTGTGTTGTCACTTGGGCTCTGTGTGACCATGTGCCTTCACTATTTATTATTATCATCATTATTTATCATTCACTCTGATCTTTTCTCCTCTTCTATTGTGTTTGTCTCCTTCTTTTGTTTTGTTTCCCTCTGTGTGTGTTGTAAAGCACTTTGGATCAACTGTGTTGTGTGTAAAGTGCTATATAAATAAAGTTGAATTGAATTGAATTAAAAGTCTCAATGTTATCTGAAGGTATTTGGGGGAAGCTGGATGGGGATAGTGAATGAGTCACACTCTACTCTCCCTTGACAACTGCTATCCAAGGGCCCTCCTTGTTTACAATGGAAAGGGCATGCGTTTTCATGTTCCCAGCAGCACTGAGAGCTTAACATGTTTTCAGTTCTCAAGTGCCAGAAGTTAAAAATACTTCAACTTTTAGCAAAAGGGGGCCAGACTTGAAATGTGATCTCATTATTCTCCAAGCAGCAGCAGCAGGAGTCAAACCAGCGTTTCCCACAAGCGTCTCTTGAGTGCTTCGAGCTAAAAGTCCCCAAACTAAACTCATGACGTGTGTTTCTGTCTCTTCGCTGCAGGACTGGCAGTAGGGCTGGGGCTCGGTGCCATTGCAGAGGTGGCAAAACAGTCGCTGGGAGGCAAACGACCAGGAGGTAACGATATTCTCTCCTGTCCTGACTCCTCCTCTAGCGTTCTCTCCTCCCATTCCTATAAAGTGTCTTTTGGTCCAGTGCGGACTTGGCAAATCCAGCAGACAGATGGTCAGCTGGTCGGCCCTGGAGATGTTTCTAATGTGTCAGCACTTGCCAGGCAGTGGACTGGCATTAAATCAAACCTGTTAACAAGCCTGTTGACAAGAGTTTTAACAAAGGTTTCAGTCTGTGTTAAATGAACAGTGTTTAATGATGTACCACTGCCCCGGTGTTTACACACTGCTACAGGTGGCTAGTTCAGGTCTTGAGCCTGGTTATGTACATGCTGCAAGTTGAAGATAGTAGCTAATTCACTGCGCTGTTATGGGGCTTCTCTTCCTGACCCTAAAGTATAATAGACGACATTGTAATTCCAATAGTTTGCACTTTGTCTCACTGCTCATAATCCTTGTGTGTGTGTTTCATAGAGGTGGGTGCCCTGCTAGACTCTCCCCTCCTGTCAGAGGCCAACGCAGAGAGAATAGTCAACACACTGTGTAAGGTCCGCGGGGCTGCTCTCAAGATAGGACAGATGCTCAGCATACAAGGTACGCAGTGCAGCAGTAGAAGCACTGCAGAATGCTCTTTGATGCTGTTCAGATATCCTCACGGAGATTTTTTTGGCCAGTGAAAAGGTTTATCTGATGGCTTCCTGATGTTCTGTCCTTCTTCCAGACAACTCCTTCATCAACCCCCAACTGCAGAAGATCTTTGAGAGGGTCCGACAGAGCGCAGACTTCATGCCCATCTGGCAGATGAATGTAAGTGGGTATAGTTACATTACATTGTGTGTATATATATATATATATATATATATATATATACACTGAGCTGTGCAGCTGACTCTTCTGTTTACTAGCTTTGATCTGCCAGCCTGCACCTCACCAACATTGGTGTGCGTTCCACTTTGCCCAAGATATTGTGGCTTTGAGTAAGACCTTTGTTTGCCATTAAATATACCAGAATCGCTTCAATAGTTCCAACTTGGTGTGTGTGTGTATGTGTATAGAAAGTTCTAGAGGAGGAGCTGGGGCCGGGCTGGAGAGAGAAGCTGTCGTCCTATGAAGACAAACCGTTTGCCGCAGCTTCCATCGGCCAGGTGCATCATGGGGTCTTACACGATGGTAGAGAAATCGCCATGAAGATCCAGGTAGGAGGGTGTTCACACACTCTATTTCTGTCTTCCTCATACCCGTTCTCTCTCTATATTTATTTTACTGTCTGTTTTTTTCTTTTTCTGTCCTGGTGTTTCTGTCCATCTCAGTACCCAGGAGTAGCAGAGAGCATCCACAGTGACATCAACAACCTGATGTCAGTACTAAAGATGAGCGTGGTCCTGCCAGAAGGTAAAAGCTAAATCAATTTTTATTTCAATGTTTGTTCATCCATCCAAGACCAAAACTTTGCTCAGTGGAAAACTGCTTGGAAATAATTGGTAACATAAGTGAGTGCTTTTAAAGTCGGAGGCATAAATCCACATATGGCAGGCCTTAGCAGTTGCCATATCCTAGTGTCATATCCAAAAATATTTTCCATTACATACATCCATTATTTCATGCCACAAATTACCTCTAATCGTCTGTGTCCAAACTTCAAACTCATCTACACAATTGGGTCAGAAAAGCCAAACCATTAGTAGCTCTATGGTACGTGATTTTCCTCTGAAAATCTTCTCAATTTCCATTTAGAGCATTACCTACAACATAAGCACGCTTAAAGAGCTAGAGGGATGGGAAGCAGTGTGATGCAGTGATAGATCACATAGATCAGCCTGGCTGTTTGGTGAGTCCACTTTGCAGAACAGGTTGCAGTCGCCAGTCGGTCTGCACTTTCTTCTACTTTAAGAATTAAAATACATCTAACAACTGATGCTACAATATGTTTTTACCAGTAATTATGCTGCTTTCCACTATGCCTCTTCTGTTTGATTGTTTGCGTGTTTGTTTGTTCATTCGTTTGTCCATCACACAAGATCTCTGAAACACCACTGATTGGGATTAAACTTGGGAATGATGCATCTCACCCCTGCATTCCAGCATTTTCAAAACGACACCAATTGGCCTAAAGGGTGCGCTAAAATGACAAGTTAAAACAGGGTGACATATTAGTTACTGATTGACCATGAGGGGGACTGCATCATTCGTGGGGGACGACATGTTTACTGTTGCCTTGTTTTATCTATCCTATCCACTTCAGTCAAGAAACACTCTTGTCATACAGATGAAACCAGTTATTGCACCAAAATGGTAATACAGTGGTATCTGACATTGACAGCTACACTTCTTTTCAGTGCTTCCCACACAAATTCAAGCAAGCACACTAAAGATCAGGCAGGGAGCACAAACCAACCCCTCCTATGTGTATATACAGAACAGGAGCAGCAGGCACACAGCCTCCTGGTGATTAATGTGCAGTCACAAGACAAGCCAAGTCTGCATGACACACTGTAGAGAGCATCTAGGTACCAGAATGGAACCAGTGGAGGGTTCAGCAACACCAGACTAAGCAGCAGTACAACAAGCAGGTCATCTTGATATAATAGACCACCATATTGTCAGTGTTTGATTGTGTTTGATGTGTGTTATGGATAAGCTGATAGCTGCTATAGCCCGCACATGGCCAAAGCTCTTTCTCAGTTTGTATTCTTGTGCATTCTTGTGTCCTCCTTGACACATTGACAAAATATCTAACAGCTGGAATACGATTCCAAAACAAAACATCGCAAGGATAGTGGACGGAAGACCCAACGTTCATTTTGAGGGCGACTCGTCATTGTCCAACCTGTACTACAGTCTATAGTACAGAGCAGGATGAAACGGCTAGGAAACTGAAAACCTGCTGTGTGTTTTAATTGATCGTGTGCGAGACGTCAAGTTCACAGCTCATCTCAAACTACAAGTTGGCAAGATCATTCTCCACAAGGACACATGTATCAACTTGGCATTTGTGGATTTGATATTCAGCCCGAATGTCCTGCCTGAACTACTGCAGGCTCCATTTCAGTCATGAAGGGGAGAGACAGGTTAAAGAGTGGAGACAAAAGAGACATGGATTGTGCAAAAGGGCATCCAACTCAGTATCAGGAAAGTGGTCGTACTACTTTGCACAGTGTATTATTGTATGCCATGACCTTATCACACCTTAGGTTTTGTTGAAACGACGCCGGTTTTAATCCATTCCCATCAATACAGATTTTTCTGCAGCATTCATTTGCAGCAGCCACGCTGTTGTGTGTGAAGATGACAGAGAGCCAGTGTGTTTCCTTCAGCTTCCCCCCCTGAGTTTTGCACTGTTTGTTTTTCCGCAGGTCTGTTTGCAGACAGCAGCTTAGAGGTGCTGCAGAGAGAGCTGGCGTGGGAGTGCGACTATAAGAGGGAAGCAGAGTGTGCCAAGAAGTTCAGGTGCGTTTCTGTGGAGCGTCGCAACATAAACCCTCCGCACACAAGTGAACCTGGCCAGCTGGCTGTTACACACCATTTAACTGCACAGACTAGAAGCCAAACAACCTTGGCTATAAAGTTTCAGGATGCTTACTCTATGCATGCATATATGTAGTAACCTCAAATTTATGACTTCATTCTAGTTTTCATCAGAAATTTCAAATATGATAAAAAAATGTCTGTTTCATTCAGAATTTGGATCATGATAGAAATCCAAAGCTTTTTACTTTTTACTGTTGATTTTGTGTTTTTGTTTTTATATGCTCCTTTTGTAAAGCATTTTGTAACCGTTTTGAAAGTGCCATACAAAAAAAGATTATTATTATATATTAGTTTAAGTTTTTGGTATATTACAGAGTATTGGAGAACCTTTTTATAAATGAAGTCCCTGGGTCAGTATTTATAGTTTGTACATTTAGTCATGTTTAGTTTACTTCTATGCAGACAACAACAGTATATCACATTATTTTGTTAATATTAGCCAGTTAATATGTGGCGTCTTGTCAGGTGATGTCAGGCCTTCTTCTTCTTTTAAACAATTTTGTGTTGTGTTGTCGCCGGCCCTCAGGTCCTTGCTGGAGGGAGAGGAGTTCTTCCAAGTCCCCGAGGTGATAGACGAGCTGTCGGGGCGCAGGGTGCTGGCCATGGAGCTGGTGCAGGGAGTCCCACTGGACCGCTGCGTGGACCTGGACCAGGAGACCAGGAACCAGGTAGGGGCTGACTCAGGGTCCACACTGGTCGTGGAATTTCTGAAATATTACGGCATTTTGAGAGGTTTCGAGAAGGGGAAAGTCAGGGACTTTGATAAATTCTCTGGGGAAGTCGGGAAATAGCAGCGGATTTTACAGTGGGTCACTTTACAGGAATATACCAGAATGTATTTCATTTCACTGCATTAGGTGGTGATTTTCAGCTGTTTTTCTCCACAGCAAGCCCAACTGTAGTGCAAACCAGACTGTTTACCCCTTTAGAACTTCTCTGAGCTGAGTCACATCAACAAGCCAGGAGGGAATAACATTTTTCATAAAAATGCTCCAATCTAGTTGTGGAACGGTCATGCAATCTTACATCAGAGCCATGGTGGAAACCCTTTATTTGAACTTTAACATATTCCATGGTGTTTCTGTATTTCATTGCTCCTGTCGCTATTGATTAATGAAAATGTATGGAAGCTCTTTTGGGAAATTCACTCTCTCTTTGGTAATCACAACCAGAATCACAATCACTTTAATTTGTGATTTGTGACACATGCAATAATGTGACAAGTACGGGAATTTGTCTTGGAAGCACTGAAGAGACAGAGGCACATTGTACAAGAACAGCAGGACCTCACATACAGTGCAAAAGAACAGCGGCAGTAGAAGATAGACTATGCGTATCATTCTACAAATATGCATTTAACATTCAAGATTTATGCACATTTGACCATGGCATACAGTATGGCTGCATCTTTGGACACGGTGAGTGTCTAGCAGTGCATCGGACCAGTGCACCATGTGGTAGTTGCACTGAATAGGATTAGATGTATGATATAGGTTATGTGCATAACAGACCAAGGACGTAATTCCTGAGGCTGAAAAGCATTGTGTCATGATAACTATCAAAGCAATAAACATAAACAGTAATAGGCGTACAGACAGCTCTATAGGGGGTGTGAGGAGGAGTTCAGAGATTGTGTAGGGTGAGGTCGAGTTTGTAATACAGTTTTAGAGGTTTTGTTTTCGGGTGAGAACAGAAAGCCCAGTCATGCAGACTTATGTTGCGATAGGTTGACACTAGTTTTCATTCTCACATTTATTTCAGCTGCAAAAACTGGGATTAAAAAGGCCTAAAAAAGTCTAGTGGACTCTCCCTCCCAAAAAAAGCAAATTTCCTCTCCTCTCCTCTTCTCTTCTCTTCTCTTCTCTTCTCTTCTCTTCTCTTCTCTTCTCTTCTCTTCTCTTCTCCTCTCCAGATCTGTTTCAACATCCTCCAGTTGTGTCTCAGGGAGGTGTTTGAGTTCAGGTTCATGCAGACCGATCCCAACTGGGCCAACTTCTTCTACAACGCAGACACCAATAAGGTGAGAGAGCAACAGTATACACACACATACATGCAAATGGAACACACAGCAGGGATGGGCTCAATTCACTTTGGAAGTGGAAATGTTGCACCATTAAAAGCTTCTTAAATCTAGTCGCAACGAAGGCTCTCATTAATAACTGAACTGTAGTTTCAATTTCGCATTTTGAATTTTGAAGACATGCCATGTTGGCCACTCAGACACAAACTCATAGTTGTACAAAAGAAGACCAAACGTTGGCAACAAGCATGACTCATCACCTTGTGATTTTGTGTCCACAGCAGCTACATCATACTCTCTCCGTTGGGCGTGATTTGACCATGTATTGCTTTTTACCAACTTATTATATCTTGTCTCTAGGTTATTCTGTTGGACTTTGGAGCCTGCAGAGGCTACCCAGAATCATTCACAGACGACTACATACAGGTACGATGAGTCAGAGATGATAACACACTCATCAGGGAGCCACACAACATGATTTATGCAACAAGGTTTTTTTTAATAATTAAGCACCCGTGTCTTTGGCCATATTTTGCAGCAGCTTTGGAAAAATGATAACGCTGCGTTTTCACACACACACACACACTCGCATGCATGCACACACACTCGCCCAATTGGAGCCACTTCAATATGTCGATGCCTTAATGGGAAGCCCTTTAAATAAACATGATTACCGTATCAGTCCTCTCTCTCATGCTGGAATCATCCTCACTATGTGTGTGTGTGTGTGTGTGTGTGTGTTCAGGTGGTGCACGCAGCCTCTGTGGGTGATCGAGCCACTGTTCTCTCCAAATCGAAGGACCTGAAGTTCCTGACGGGCTTCGAGGCCAAGGTAGGGTATTTTAGTCTCTGCTTACTCTGCTGCGTTCATTCATCTTTGATAGGGTTTATCCTCCGCTGCCTCTTCTCCATTTGTTTCTGTCTATTCCTGCCTCAGCCTCGCTCCCTGCGCTCCGTGCCTTTTCCCCACAGTCACAGTGCATAATCGCCTCCTCGTTCTCTCTCTCCGCATTTATTTTTACCTCCACCGAGGAGGTTGTTTACAGCCCTGTTAGTCTGTCTGTTTGTCAGCAGGATATCTCAAAAATGTATAAACGGATTTCCATGAAATGTGGCGAATAGATAGGTGTTAGACCAAGAAACAATTGCTTAGATTTTGGTGGTGATCCAGCTCTGGGACTATGAACTATGAAACTAATGGTTATAGAGACTTGATTCCATTTCTTAAGGGTATGTTTGCAGGATCAAGAAATCAATGTAACTTATAATTTCAGTGATAGGAATGATGTCTTTGGGTATAACAGCAAGTTTGAGAATTGATCTCCGAGTGCCGTATAGCTTTGTCTCTGTTTTGGCATTGCTTTCCTTTTTCACAGTATATGATAATTAAACATGAAGGGTGTGGAAAAGAGCAATGAGTTCCCAAGGAGGCAAATATTCAGAAAATAAGGAGAGAGGAACCACTTCTAATGCATACAAGAGCACAAATTATTCAAAATAAAGTTGCAAAGATGGAAATGTGGACACTCTTCCTCAGGCTGCCTCAGAGTGTATCCACTCAAAACACATTGCCTAAAGTGTGTATGTATTGCGTAGCCATATTTACTATTCCACTGCTTATGTATGCATTTTCATCTTCGCAAGTGTTAGCTTGAATATTGATATTTTTGCATTAGAAGTGATTCCCCTCTTTTTTTCATGTGATAATAACATGCTGATACACCTCTATGCCCTTCCTTTTTGAGTTTTTTGAGCTTGCAGATCTGATTGTTTTCAAACCCACCTGTGTTTGCAATAGAGCTGAATGGATTAATTAATATGCAGACACACACACACAGAGGAAGACGTGCCATACATACAAACAGCCATCCTAACGCCTCTCCCTCCCTCCCTTCCTCTACCAGACTTTCCAAGACGCCCACGTGGAGGCGGTGATGATCCTGGGCGAAGCCTTCGCCTCCGCGGAGCCGTTTGACTTCGGCAACCAGAGCACCACCCAGCGCATCCAGAGCCTCATCCCCGTCATGCTGCGCCACCGCCTCACCCCTCCGCCCGAGGAGAGCTACTCCCTCCACCGCAAGATGGCCGGCTCCTTCCTCATCTGCTCCAAACTGAAGGCGCGCATCTCCTGCCGGGACATGTTCCTGGACATCTACAACAACTACAACCAGAGGAGGCAGGCTGGGGAGGCAGCGCAGGCCCGCGCTTAGGGGCACAGGCACACGTTCACTGCCTGTATGCCCATGCTAAGAACCCTAGACTGTTTCAGAGGGGACTTCTGGTCCAAGTAAAGGGAATCGCCAAATGCTAGGCTTTGGATCAAGGTGTGTCTCAACTCTAAGACAAGACAGAGGTTGAACACTATGACTGAGGGTCTAATGTAAGACTGTGCACCATGTAAAGAGATAACTGACTATGCCAGTGTGCACTGCTGTGGACCATGGGTGCACTTGATTTTCTCTGCCTGTCTCCCTTCAATGCTACAGTCCACTGATATTAGCTTGAGACTATAAAGAGCGGAGGTATCCCACCCCAACCTGTCACTCAGTGACTCGATTCCTCTGCTTCTCTGAAATGCTCTTCACTAAGGGCTGCATTAAGCCCCGACATGTATAGACAAACAAATACTTAAGAATAATGGTAATGAATGAATTGAATCCCTATGAGATTGATATGATGTTGATAATTTTATCATGAGCAATACGGGCTGTAGCCCAAATAGCTATATTATTGATTAGATCTGTAAGTTAAGGGGAAGAAGATAATTTAATGTGTTTTGGGTGTTGATTTGTGTGTTTGATGGCATTGGCCCAATGGTTTCCATCTCACTGTCACAGCAAATGCACAATGCAAGGCTACTGTAAATGTTTGCCGACGTAATATCATAATATCCGTGTGTTCCTGTTATGTGCTTGTAGGGCTGTAAAAGGATTGCTAAATTAATTTATACTGGCTACCGCTCACTTTTAAAACCAGGTTCACCATATTTCCAAGAGCGCGGGTATCTTATGTCTCAAGGACACGCAGGTGATAAGCCTGCATTGTGTAGTCGATGCTGTCAAATGTCCTCCTGTGTTGACAGGGCTTTGTGTGCTGCCTTTTCAGAGGACAAATAAAGCTTTCTTTTGAATGTGATGTAATGGCAGAAGAGCAGATTATCATAGGAATCACTAAAGACAGTCTGATGGAACCCCATTGAGTAATAACCTTGAATAATATATCATATTTGATATAAAACTCCAGAATGTAAGGTACTGTAAGTCTCATTGCAACTGAGATTTTCATATTTGTTATAACATTTCCATATGATATAGCCTATATGCTGTAACTGTACAGTGTGCTGTGTGTTGTGCTTTCTATAAAATGTGAAATAAAATGTGAGAAGGAAGAGCAAGGCTTACGGATCACAAATTGAACTTCACTAGCAGGTGTTAAGAAGAGGCTACGTGCCAAGGATTTCTTTCACTTTGTATCGATCTTTCCATTTCAATTTTAGACCTCCGTGAGGGAAATGTCATTGACTAGAGGCCATATTTGATCTCTGCCCTCCACATTCTCTCCTTACACTGTTCTTGTATTGACCGTTGAGTGTCCTCGGCTCACACAATGTAAGACTTGAGGTAAAGATGGTGCTGATGTGTCTACTTTTTTCAGGAACTATTTTTGTTTCAAGGCAATGCCAGCCTGTTTGTCTTCTATCAAGTCATTAGTACACCACAGGATTTTGTGTGAAGGCTGCTCACCAAACTTTATCGTTCACTCCACAGTAGCTGAGATGTCCGCCTTTCACTAAGACCATAAAAACCTGACGGAGACAGATCTAGCCTCTTGGTGTTCTGCAATTGAATACTTTTGCATCCTGTACAGTACAGCTGCTAAGCTATTTGTACAGTAAGGTTGGCTGTGGTACACAATACATCAGAATCACAGTTTGCTTTTCTGAGTTTGGGGAATCAGCCTCAGTTAATGACTCCAGCACATGCTGAGAGAAGAAAAAGGACATTCTTCTCTTGTAGTTTCACGCAACGGAAAGTTGGACCCTTCCTCTGCTTGTAACAAGCAGCTGGCTTCAGTTTATGGGAATAGAAATGGTCCTTTTTGGCCCCGCTAGCAGACCTTTCATTAGGGTACACACGCTGGACTGGCAAATGTTGATTTCTACCAGGACCAATTCATCTATGAAGTGGAAAACATGATGAAACCTTTCAGGAGGCACCTTCTGGAGTGAAACATTCACTCAGTGTTCACATTACATTTCTGCAGCAGCAAATGTCTGGACATTCAGCATAAGGTCCAGCAGGTTTTTTATCACTAATGGTATTGCTTAATGAAAAATATATGTCACATTCTTACAGTTAAGGCCTTATAGTGGCCACAATGTGAACATTAACTGATGGCTGACAGCCCACTGTGCCCGTTAGGCTTTGCCATTTATATCATGCAGACTGAACTCGCTGCAGAATGGGAGCTACGCTGTTAGTGTTGTGTCTCCTGCTTTCATGAACACTAGACCACCCTGGGGTGACATGCTGGCTTAGTGCTTATAATGACCTTATTGTGCTGTATGGTATTTTTTTGTATCTCCTATGGTATCTCTATAATATCCCTATCGAGATTTATAGTTTTGCTGTGCTATTTGTATACAATCCTAAAATGTATCATAGGATTATTAGCTATTTTTCATAAATGATTGTAGATGTAAAGTGTTATCATGAAGGCTGGACATGAGAGTGAACCATGCAGCCACCAGCATATCTGTATTTCTGCATATCTTATAAATAGTTGTTGCCTTGCTCCCTGGGGTGGCCTCGTGCAAGGGTGGGGATCCCTACCAGCTCCATGGGTGCTGTTCTGTATCTGCTCCCACACTCTGCAAGCAAACAGAGAATTTCTCTACAGGGATCATCGGAGTAACACATCATCACAGCAGGCGCGCTGCCGCACGGTGGCGCAGTGGAGCGGCTGAACCAGCTCAACCTGCGGTGTTTTTTCTTTCTTTTTTTTTTTTTTTTTGGAAAACATCAATGGGAAGAGTGGATTTGCATGTCCGGCCGTCTGTGCCAATGGGCGCACTGGGAAGGCTGGGTCTAGCGGGTGGAGCCGGGGAGCGAGCAGCCCAGTAAGTGCACAGTCAGTCAACAACCAAAGCATCCGAGATTAGGCTACTACAGATAAAGCAATTTGATCGAAATCTCCCTTTTATACCCCGTGTTTTTTTTATTTTTGTTTTATTGCATGACTGAGCCTGCATCGCTGTTGTATAGGCTACATCTTTATCTCTTTTTTGTGCACCGACCAGGTTCAGTTGCGGCTCCATATATCGCCTCCATACATCGCTCCCACAGTGTGGATGAAGGAGAAGAATTTGTGAAATTACAAATTACAGACTACTCTCCCATATCATATATTTTTCGTCCGGGTGGTTTTGGATTTACACAACAAGGAGGTCGCGGGGAGTCGATAATCCGTCGTTCTCTTGGGTGAGTTTACTGGTTTCCCGTCCAATCTGGCATCCCTATTTATGGGGACTTATTGGGGATATTTGAAGATCTGTTAATGGGTTAATAGTGAATGAAAACATTATAGGCTATTCTAAGGCGCAGCCGCTCAAAGCGGTATTGTGTAATTGGATTGGGAGTATGGGTAATATTTGTTTGTAATGTTTAGATTCAACTGCACTGCAATGTTCTTGGAAATGGATCTTGCCGGTGGGCCCATATGTGTGTGAAATGAATGAATTGTGGCAGATCCAGCCTTTATGATAACGGTACACATCCATAACGAAAAAGAGCTATAGTAATCCTACAATACATTTCAATGGGATGTTTATCAGATATCACAGCAAAACTATAAGCAAAGGTCTCTATAGGAATATTATCATGGGAATATTCTAATCATCCCATGGGAGATAAAAAAGTACGATAAACTCACTATAAATTCACTATTGAGTACTACGGACACACTGTAAGTCCCTATAGGAATATTATAGGCATATTATAGTGATTTTTCGGCAGGGATAGGTGTTTAGTGCTTCATAGTTGACGTGGGAATTTGATAATGTGATATGGATTGCCTTGTAAAAAGTGACGTTGACTTGCATATGCTTGGTTTATAGATATGATTGCTGTAGTACGCATCATCCAGGGGCGGTGTTTTCTAGGTATTTGCTCCGGGACAGCGTGGCCATTGAGAAACGCGCCCAGAGTTTGAATATGCAGGCCCATAATTCTACCTGTCTGCAGGACTCTCTCTCTCTCTCTCTCTCTCTCTCTCTCTCTCTCTCTCTCTCTCTCTCTCTCTCTCTCTCTCTCTCTCTCTCTCTCTCTCTCTCTGTGTGTGTGTCTCTCTCCATTGCATCATGCTTTGTGGTTCTCCTATGAACTTGTCTCTTTTGGGGATTGTTGCATCACCTTCAAAGTTCTGCAGGGCTTTGTCCTTTGTTGGAGAAAGTGCTGCAGTGCACAGTGGTCTCTCACATTGGTTCTCAGATATGAAAAGGAACATCTCAGAACATGAATGCAGAAGTGCCAAAGTGTGGCATTCAAATGGCTCAGAGATTGCCATCGTAACGCTGACACACACACACACACACACACACACACGCACACACACACACGCACGCACACGCTCATACATTCGGCACATGCCTCCATAGGCCTAGTAAATGCATGCGATTCTATTGTCTGTGTGGCTCCATCTGTTCCATGACATGGCATTCCTCAGACAGCCAGTCATGCTGTTAGGGGTGGTCTACCCTGACCTATGCCTCTCAGAGAGAGAGACGTGTGTGTGTGTGTCACATGCAGAGTATTAAGAGAGTAGGGACAGGGCTGCCCCCCAGCCTGGCCCAGCAGCTGTCTAAGCAGGTGGTCCAGGGCTGGGGCTAGTGGAAGCCTAGGTTTGGCTTTGGGCTGGGGCTATTGGAAGCCTAGGTTTGGCCTGGAACTGGGGCTTGTGGAAGTCTAGGTCTGGCCCAGAGCTGGGGCTAGTGGAAGCCTCGGTTGGCTTTGGGCTGGGGCTACTGGAAGCCTAAGTTTGGCTTTGGGCTGGGGGTAGGGGAAGCCTAGGTTTGGCATGGAGCTGGGGCTAGTGGAAGTCAGTTTGGCTTAGAGCTGGGGCTAGTGAAAGCCTAGGTTTGGCATGGAGCTGGGGCTAGTAGAAGCTTAGGTTTGGCCCGGGACTGATTGGTGCTAGACCCAGGAGTCCAAACCAAGGAACTAGAGCTGCTGAATGTGGATTGGACCTGATGTAATCACTGCTGCCACACTGTGTCATGCAATTGCAACTAGATCGTATTTACCCCCAGCCCCCCAAACACACACACACACACACACACACACACTCTCTTTCTCTCTCACTCTCCATTTCCCCTTAGACCATTTCCCCTCTTCCCGTGCTCTGATTGCAGCATTAGGACTTGGCTGTCTTTTGTTGTCCACACACACACACTCACACACTTACACACACACTCACACACGGGGGAGGGTTGGGCCAGCTGGGACCACAATATGACGGGATCAGAGGTCATCCAGCCGGCCAATCAGGACGCTGTCTGGGTTGGCTGGTGGCGGAGGAGGGCGTCGCCCCCCTTTGTGCCGGTCAGGGTGGGTCTGCTAAACAAGCGGCTCCACTTCCACCCCCTGCCCTGCTACTGCCGGCAGCCACAGCCGCACTGGGCTTCCTCAGACCCAGTCACACACTTTATTATTCTACTGGTCAGGAGCTCGTCTGAAGACCAGATTGCAGTTTAGAGAAATTCTGGACTGGATTACTGTTCTGTGATTTTTAAAATCAGTCAGTTTTATCTTTTATTAAGTATAGATGTAATCGATGTCAGTTTTGAATCATTCATCCTTCATGGAGGGAGGTTACAAGCATAAAAATGTATTATGTAAACTGTAAAATATGTGTAAGCAGTACAGCTGTACTGAGGTGCTAAATATGTGGGATAAATTTGTAAGATAGTTTTGGCCTGATATACTTTGCTTAGGAAGTGAGGCTATTTTTAGGGCTATGACGCATAATGAAACTAGAAGGGCCAAGGTTCGTGCTATTATTGCTTGTTCGTGAGTCGGATCCGGATCCGCTCCAAAATTTAATGGGATCTTCCTTGGCCCATGCTACACCCTTCCACAAAGTTTCATGAAAATCGGGCCAGTAGTTTTTCCGTAATCCTGCTAACAGACAAACAAACAGACAAACAAACAAACAAACGGCACCGAAAACATAACCTCCTTGGCGGAGGTAATAAAGCATAATGCCATGGCTGATATTGTTTGAATAAATGACACTGTATGGGTTACGGCTGTACTGTGTTTGCACGTACATGTGTGTGTGTGTGTGTGTGTGTGTGTGTTAATGAATGAAACCAAGCCCCGCTACTAAACCCCCAAATTGATTACAGAACTCTATTTCTGGTGGTGGGATTAATTAACGCAGAAACAGGGAGGGGTAATGTGTGTGTGTGTGTGTGTGTGTGTGTGTGTGAGAGAGAGAGAGAGAGAGAGAGAGAGAGAAAGAGAGAGACGAAGCAAAAGAGAGAGAAGAGAGGAAGATGGAGAGATGAGCGACTTAGACTTTAGAGGCAGAGCAAGGGGCCCAGGAGGAGAGGGAAAGAGAAAGACGGCATGACAGAAATTAGGAGAGGCCGAGGGAAAGATTGAGGAAGAACAGCGAGAGAGAGAGCGAGAGAGTGACAATGTTAAAGAACAAGAGAGAGAGGGGGGGGGGGGGGGGGACCGAACAGAAGGGGAGGAAGAGAAAGGGAGAGCGAAAAGTGGGAATTAGCCAACAGGGACAGAAAAGCCATTTGTTCCCTGGTTGCTGTCTCTGATTTGTGACACAGACTCCTCCTGGTCATTGGACATGATCATGTCAGTGTGCGCAGAACCCCAATACACAGGATGCACTTGTCTTCTAACATTTATATCCACGTCATCCTCTCTCACACACACACATGCACACACACACATACATATAGGCTTCCATCACCGCCGTCTGATGCCTAAGTGCCTGTGTGCTGAGTGGAGTTATCTGATTTCTGCAGGCTAGTTAAATGCAACCACTCCTTTCCCCCCATATATTTCCATTACTGCACACTCTAATGGCTGCACAATGGCACGCTAGTACAAAGACACAGCAGAGAAGGCCTACCGTATAGTACATGTGTCTGTTTGTGTGTGTTTCGTCTGGTGCGCTCTTATTTGTGTGCATTAAGTAGATATGGATGGATGAATGCATGTGTAAGCGCGCTCATGTGCGAAGGCACAGATTTGGGGGGTATGAGTGTGTGTGTGTGTGTGGAGAGAGAATGCTTACGTGCTTGTTTGTGTGTGCGCGTGCCTGTTTCCCCGGCGATCAGCAATTTATTTCTTTGCTTCAGTGGCGTTTTTCTCTGCAGATAACAAGGAAAGTGGAAATGGGTCTTTCTCAGCAGCCAGAACCCCCGACTGCAGCGCTCATCGCAACTAATAACTGTCACTTTGAGTTGCAAGGGTTGCGCGCTTGTCTCATTGGGCTCTGATTTTTTCTTTTTTTTTTGTTTTCTTTGGGATGACCTATTTTAGCCTGTTTAAAAGCAATGCGATGAGGAACACCAAAAAAGGAGGGAAAAGTTTCTCCGTTAGAAACGAACAGGAGCTGTGCATCCAAAAACCTGCAAATGCTGAAAATAAGCATCTGAAACGTCACATCCCTGCAGATCTGATTTGATCTGTCGCCTTTTCCGAGCTATTAGCATACCGACATGCTGGCAGTTTCACACGGTTCATCCCGAATTACACCTAGCGCCTACTGTGAATGTCCAACACACAGCACCAACTTTAATCCCAGTAGCTCTCTCTGCAGTATGGAGACACTTGTGTGCTGCCAACGCAGGGTTTCCACACAGAGAGAAGTGTCAACTGCTTCAAAGGGAGGCCCAGCGCAGTCTTAGTGCCAGATTTATGGCGGCGTGATGACAGACTCACCAAATGTTTCATCGTCCTCTACATTACTGCAATGCTACATTTCTGAAAGGGAAAAACACGGGCGGTGGTACGAGCCTAGAGTTTACAGAAGCGGGATTGTGACTGGAGGGTTGCCAGTTTGAATCCCTCCAACCGGCTAGGAAAATTTAGGTGGGGAAAGTGGATGAGTAAGGCTCTCCTGTACCTGAACAGCTGCCCTTGAGCAAGGCTTTGAACCCCCAACTGTGGGGTTCAAAGGTGTGAATTGCCAATTGTGTGAATGTGAAGCAAGGCGATGCTGCGAAACAGCATGCATGCTCACCTGACTCTCCCTGGATAAGGAAAGGTAAAAAAAAAAAAAAACATGACTGCATAATCAGGATTCCCCATTTGATCTAGATGAGGAGGCAAATGAGCCCAGATGGCCTGTCTGGACTGTAATACACCGGGGGAAAGCTGAGCGTTGTTAGTCTCTGATGTTGTGTGATTTACAGTATAGCTGCAGCTCAGGTCCAGTGGGTTTTTCTGGCACTCCTCTGTTTTAATTCTGAGCCTGTACAGTATGTGCAGCTGAGCCTGGGTTTATTAGTGTGGAAAAGACCCTTTAGACTGTCGCCGGCTCCTCCGCCGCACTATTTCAGAGTGATGCCGAGGGAGAGAGATTGTTAGCGACAGACAGAACCCAAAGTTAAATCTTCCAGAGCACAGAGGAGCCTATTCACTATGCTATGTGAAGAGTGGGGAGAGAGAGAGAGAGAGAGAGGGAGAGGTGGGTGACAGAGAGGTGGGGGTGGAGGAGCAGGGTGACAGCACTTAAAGGGTTTTTTATGGTTGATGGGGTGCGTCTGTGTGTGTCTGTGTGTGTGTGTGTGTGTGTCTGTCTGTACGTGTGTGTGGTAGAGCTCCACGGGCCTGTCTGAAGCGGTCAGTGTCCCAAAGACAGACTGAAGGATGGAGGACGACTGATCTGATCAGTCTTTTACTGCTAGAGAACACATAGGAGTCACACTGTATGAGAGAGAGAGAGAGAGAGAGAGAGAGAGAGAGAGAGAGAGAGAGAGAGAGTTTATGTGGTAACACGGCCACATGTTGCCTCCACTTCAAAAAAGAATGAGTCACTCTGAGAAAAGTCTGTCTGTGTACGTATGTGTGTGTGTGGGGGATGCTTTCATACATGTGTGTGGGTATTGCTTCTGTGTGTGTCTGTCTGTGTGTGTGTGTGGACAAGGATATAGTGGTAAATAAACAAGTGGGTAAACTATGACCTCCAGTCAGTGATCATCATAAGGCAAAGAACCAAAAACAAAAATCAGTTATACTTTAAGAAAATAATAGTTTTTATCCCCTTAAAAACTCTATCATCAACTTACATCAGTTTGATACACCTTGCTGTGATGTATACTAAAAGGTGGGAAAGTTTAGATGGGTTTACCCTCCACTCCATCCCTGGTAAACAGTCAAGGAAGCACTGACCAGTGACTGGGATGACAGAGGGGAACAGAGTGCTGTCCAGTTCAGTGTAGCGTAACACCACAGTGTGCAGTTTGGGTTTCCCTAGCACCGCGTCCCTGCTGTCTACAGGAACAGATGGAACAAAACTATTATCTACTTCACTCGTTAAGAGATTCTCCGCATCAGGACTGGAATGAGAAGGATCAAGGAACAAGAGCATGGATCAAGAGTGTGCTGAAACGGACACACTGGATTGGACTTGACATGGTTTAGGGAGGAGAATGGGGAGGTGATGGAAGAATAACAACTACTACTATTATTTAACTGTAAATCACAAACTTTTGTGGATTTTTGCTAAAATTCATGGCCGTCAATTGGGTATTTCAAGGTGTGGTACTTGCTATACCTTAGCCTAAGTTAGTCCAAATTTGATCATGTAGCTTTTATTATGAAGAGCAAAGATTAAGCAAAAAGTGACAGAAATCTATGTTAAAGTCTTATCTTAAAAACAAACAACAACAACAAAAAAACACATCAGAGGAGCGTTCAGGGCAAATGTTCCTTTTAAGCTGTGTGTTTGCTTGCCTAGGACTAATACTTGATCACATTTACCAAATACAAATATATTGCCAGCAGGTAATACAAGATATACAAGCAGGTTTTGAAGTTTTGATGTCAAATGATATCAGATACAGGGCCTTTGCCGCACCTTAGTATTCAGTGAATTGACTCCCTACTTAAATTCATCACAGATGCCAAGGAACAACAAGGCATCTTTTGTGTTTTGGGATCAGAGAATCCCACAGGTTGCTGTTGTAAAATATATGGTAATCTCAGTAGTAAATCCACCTGTAAAAAAACAAAATACCGGCTAAGGGAAAGTATACCTCTTGTAAGCAGCGCATGTTATTTTCTGCGGGTTACCTCATGCTACGCTTGTAAAACGTGAAGTCATGCCGCGGCGGTGAATGCGCCGGTTGAAAACGTTCTCCCCGTTTACCGGTGCTGTGACTCATGGTTGCCATGGCGAGGAGCTCCGACAGCAACACGGCTGATTAGGAGCATCTGACTTCACATGACTGTACTCTCTCTATCTCTCTCTGTCTCCCCCTCTCTCTCTCTTCCCTCATCTTCTTCTTTTCCTCTGAGTGAGCCCTCACTGACTTTTCTCTTTCTCTCTGTCCTCCTGCTCTTCTCTCCATTCTTCCACTCCTTCTCTCTGCACTATCCTCTCTCTCTCTTTTCCTCTGCCTGCACCACTCCTCTCCTCCCTTGCTTCAGTCCTGCAGCTCTCACCAACTTTTAATATACCTTTATATAGATTTTCTTATCGCACCATCGTCCTTCACTCCTCACTCTTCTTTTCTTCCTCTCCTCCTCTCAGTCTCTTCGTCTGCCTATCTTTCTAGCCAATGTGGCCAGCTGCTTGCCAGATGTGGCCCACTCTCCCAGCTGTTGGCATCATGATCACGAAGGAGAGAGGGATGAGATGGAAAAGAGGAATAATCCCTTACGAAAAACAACTATAGGCCTAGTAATCCTTACAATACATTTTACAAGGATGCTATAAACATATCACAGCAAAACTATAAACTATAATATCCTATAAGAATATTATAGGAATATTATAATGATACAGTACCATAGGAGATAAAACAAAATGCCATAGAGTACGATAAGGTCACTAAAAACTCGCTTAGTACCACAGACACACTATAAGTCCCTATAGGAATATATAGTGATACCATAGGAGATAAAGTATCATAAAAAAGGCACTATAAACTTGAGTACCATAGACACACTATGATAGTCTATGAGGCCCTATAGTAGTATTATTGATTTGCAGTTGCTGCATGGTGCCATCATGGAGGTCCATTAATACCTAAAATATAACAATCAGCTAGCAAAAGAGAGATAGCCTACCTGAAAAGGATTTTTGTGGTGTGGCTGTAACATTTTAAGTAAATGTGAAAAGTCTGCTAAGGTAGATTTGTTTCCAAATGTAGGTTACTGTGACACAGTAAACTGTCTTGTCTTTCGTCCTCGTCTCTACTCTGAGTTGTAGCTTGAGAAGAGTCAGCTAACCTGAACAAACTGTCTGTTTGGCTTTGTTAGCTAGCTAACTAGCCAACAGGCTAAGTGAGCCAAGCAACTGATGTTAATGTTCACGTGCGACTACTAGCCACTACAAACGCTAATAGTTACATGTTAAAATGTGACTGCCACTACTGATGCTAACTTATACTAGATATGTTAGCTAGTACGCAAATTAGATGTGTTTACAAGACAGTGATGGTTAGCTTATCAGATATAATGGTTAGCTAGCTAACAAGCTGACATTATCTAAACACAAAATCAATCAGATGTGTGCTGCCAGAAGGTGATTTATGTCACCTGAAAGCCCTCTATTTGATAGAGGGAAAGAAGATAGATTAAGAAGAAGGAAAACTACAGGACGAATAGTGGACAGAGTAACGATAGACGGAGAGAGGTAGAGGAGGGAAGGAGGGGGAAGAGAGAGGAGTATTTGCCGAGGCAGATGGATGGAGGCGGAGGCCAAGAGGAGAGAGGCGAGGAGCCGGCCGGGTGCAGGAGAGATGGACGGAGGGGAGGGAGGGATGAAAGGAGGGAGGGATGGTGGGATGGAGGAGGGAGAGGTGTCTTATTTCACAGGCTCACACAGCGAGCGGTGGGCTGCAGTGAAATGCCACAACCACCATGAAAAAAAGGGAAAGCCCATCCATACCGGAGATGGAGATTGTTGATAGTGTTAGCATTTAGAGTGGATTGTTCCTGTCGGGACCGCTTAGGGGCTCGACTATGAGGCAAATACCTTGTGAAAAGGGCAATAGAAAGCAGCGTTGTGACTGACTGTAGGTCATTACACAAGAGCCATATTGGACTGTATAGGGCTAATAGGCAATGCCTGACCGGCTGCTGGAGTGGCGGTCCCCAGACCTTTTCCCTACACTCTCTCTCTCTCTCTCCGTCTTTTCCTCTCCTAATTTCTGTCATCCTCCCTGCCTTTTTTCGGCTTCCCTCCCGGCCCTCGGCCTCTAAAAGACTCCCTCTGTCTAGTTTTCTTCTGTTCACTATCTTTCTCAATCTTCCTCCCTTCCTCTCTACACATCCATTTCTTCATCTCTCTCTCTCTCTCTCTCTCTCTCTCTCTCTCTCTCTCTCTCTCTCTCTCTCTCTCTCTCTCTTGGCCAGGGGAAGTGGCGGTCGCTGCCTGCTCTCTCTCCCAAAGGAACAGACCTGCCATTGTCTGTCTGCACTGTAGGAAGATGAGTAGCCAGTCAGCCCAGTCTGCCTAGGGAATTCAGGGTTCTCCTGCTGCGAGCTAGCCACCCAGAAAGCCAGTCAATCAGCCAGTCAGCCAGCCAGCCTGTCATCCAGCAGGCAGCCTAGTCCAGGGCATTCCAGGTCTGCACAGCCAGCCAGCCAGCCATCCATCTTAACCAGCCACCCAGTCTGTCAGGTATTCTGCTGAGGCACTGTACACTGCTTCCTCCACTGGTACGGGAAAAAGTGGGTGGGGAAGCATGGAGAGGGAGACAGAAAGACTGCAGACCTTGGTTATGCTTTTTCCAAGCATAACCAAGATCTACAATGAATTTGAAAGCAAAACAGACATTCAGAAACTCCCATACTTACTTGGAGAAATCCCAATATCATGTGAAATTATTGCAGCAAAATGTAGCCTATTACTTAACGCCATGAACTGAGGTCAACCAGTGGAAACTGAGTAGTGACATTTCTATCTGACTGATAGACATTATTTACGTTGCATGACACTCAAGAGGTACTTGGTTTTTCATTGTATCTTTGTTTCTACACTGATGACTTCTGCATAGACTATTGATACTCAGTGTGTGGTCGAGAAATGAATATGTAACGACCCAGATCCTCCACCATCCAACCACTGAGGCAGAAACACACACACACACACACACACCGATACAAGGGGGAAACATTTCATGTAAAAAAAAAAAAAAAAATTCTTGATGCTCTTGGCAATATTGTTTATAATAAGCATACTGAGTTGAATTGAACTGACTGAGAGATATAAGACAGAGACCAGAGGGAAAGAGAGAGGCTGTGTTCATTTTGTAATCAGGGGAAATTGAGACAGAATCTCACTACACTGTGAGAGATACTTACTAGTTTCCCAGTCCTCTAAAAGTTCCCTATTTATGTGCCGAGAAGAGTCGGTGTGCAAGTTCAACTGCAAAATGTGTCGATTGTTGTCGCACATTGAGCTAAATGGGCAAAAATCCTGAATGAAAAATAACATTGTAGATGCCGAAACCATTCTGTTTCGCTCTGTAGTCAATGTAATTCACTCAATGTCACCTTCATAATAATTCAGTGTCACCTTCTGCTTTGGCAATGTGTGGAATCCCAGTGTCAAGCCACTAAATTGAACAGATAAATTGAATTAAGGGGACGACAGAGACAGAGAGAGACTCAAAGAGAGAGAAACATGGCAAGCAATGAGGCAGAGAAGACTGGGGTGGCAGGTCCGCCTGTTATGTGTCTGTAGATCAGACAACCAGGCTCCTCATGGAGAAAAGCTTCTTCTGTATGCACAAAATTCTAAACACGAGCCTTTTTATCACGAAAAACACATCTCGATGCCAAAAGAACAATGATGATCAAAGCTAAAACTGCTTTATATCATTACGCACAATATGACGCTGTTGCATTTCATCGCTGTTTGAAATGACTGTACAGTATGATGAAATGTAGGATGAAGCCAGAGGGCAAATTTTTTTGGTTTTTGTGTTAATAGATGAGGCTCCAGGCTCCTCAGGCCTCAACAAGCCATAGTGCGGAGATCAATAGAAAGTACATAAACTGTCCTCCCACAGGCTGTGTCTACTCTTGCTTTCGGATGAGAGAGAGAGGAATATTGCGGAGATGCCGAGGCGACGCCCAGCCAGCGCGGAAATGATTTGATGTAATGGGAACGATACGGTGTGATTAGAGGAGCCGCTCTCACTTCATCTCTTACCCCCCTGCCGCCCTCTCTCTCCCTCTCTTCTAACCCCGCTGCGAAGTCAATATGTCAGGGGAGACGAGCGTGTGTTTACCATTCTCTTTAAGCCTCTCTCTCTTTCCCTCCCTCCCTCTCTCTCCATCACCCTTGTCTCTCCCCAGTCTTCGCAGGGTGGTGTGAGGGTAACAGTATATATGGGTTACAGGAAGAGGAGCTGGTGCAGGCTGTTCCAATAAAGGTAATGGAGGTCCGGTGTCGAATCAGGACGGACCTGGCTGTGGCTGCGGACTGGATTAAATAAGAGAGGGAGAAGGAGAGGAGAGGAGAGGAGAGGAGGTTGGGATGAGTCGAGAGGATAAGAGAAGAAAAGAGAGGAGAGGCCCGGAGAGGAAAGGGGATAAGTGGAGAGTAGAGAGAGGAGGGAAGATGAGAAGAGGATGGCCGAAAGGAGGGGAGGAGGAGAGGAAAAGCAGGGAAGAGGAGAGGAGGATGGGAAGACGGAGACGATAAGAGGTTGTGAGGAGAGCGGGAATAAAAGGCCGGAGGGGCCGGACAGCAGTCGGACTCAGTCACGCCGCGCATCGTCCAGTTTGCCAGATGGCTGCTTGATATGTGGAAGGAGGACAGACTAAGACAGTCCTGGGTTTCTGTTCCTGTGTGTGTGTGTGTGTGTGTGTGTATATGTGTGTGTTTACATGCTATGCGTCCCGTGTTGCTCACTGTGCTCCTCCACATAGGGAATGTGTTATTGCTCTCACTCCGCATTCCTAAGAGCCAGAGGAAAATCTCAACCCCTTTTAACCCCTTTTCTCTCTCTCTCTCTCTCTCTCTCTCCTTCACCCCCCCTTCTCAGCTGTAGACCAGCTTTGAAGTTTTCCTCTTCTTCTTCCCTCTCTCTCTTTTCTCTCTCTTGCACACACACACACACACACACGCAAACACGCACACCGACACACTCCAAACAGCTCCCTTCACATGGATTTTGTTTATGTCCTGGCAGCCTACTCCCACAATGCATGGCTCCAAACAGACGGACAGATGCTCTCACACACACACACAAACACACACACACACACACACACACACAGGCTGTGTAGCAGATGTAGATACATTCTGTAGCTGAGGTGTTGCTCAGCCAAGTGGTATTTGCTGAGATAAAGAATTTGCCTCCCACTAAAAATACATTTGGTTACAAAGGACTCAAACCTTTGACAAATGAATTTTGGAGGATTTTTGAGACTGGGAAGGAAAAGCAGCTTGGCGCATTGGTTTCTTACCCATCAGCCCTCGCTTTTCCATTTCCCTGGAGATGTGTTTTGATGGACAGTTCCCCGGCCCTCCAAACACACACGCAGATTCCCACTGCCTGCAAAGCATAGGATTGTTTATGCATCTGTGTGGCTGTATGAACTCATGCACATCGTTTCCACCGGCAGTGAGGAGGATTTCTGATTGACATTCCTGTCAGTCGTTTGTTCTCTGGAAGTCAGTTGATCCCTCGCATTACCTTCACATGAATGCATTTCCATACATAACAAGCCATGTCTGTGTGTGTGTGTGTGTGTGTGTGTGTGTGTGTACCTGTGTCTCTCACTGAGTGACACACAGGTAAGATTATTGTTCAGAGTCTATATGAGAAGCATGCAGAAACCGTCCTGTACATGCATTATGTACACACATTCATATTCCCACTATCCCCGAACACTTCTATCTGTCGCCCCCAATTTTCTCTACGCCACATCAAATCCCTCAGCACACATCTCCGGTTTTTGAGCCTCGCCTAACATATGGAAATATCTCTTAATCTCAGTGTTAGCCCGAGGCCCCAGATTTACAAAGTAAAGTTAGAGAGATTTGGGTAGGCCCCCCCAGCGCGCTGTGTGGGCTCATCCCATCCCATGGGTGTCAGTGCTGCGTGTGTGTGTGTTTGAAGATATGAAAAAGAAATATGCGTTGTTATCAAGATATGGGGGATTAACAACACAGTCTTCCATTAGTTGAGGCTACACTGCAAAAAATATGCATCTTACACAAGTCATTTAGTCTCATATTCAGTCTTCAGATCTTTTTCTTGAAACAAGGGCAAAATACGGCCAATGGGATGAGACAATTCCACTTGCAGTTCCACTTTTTTTTAGGAATGTTCTAGAAGCAAGTGTCAGTATCTTGAAACATGGCAGAATAAGGCAGATAACTCAACTACAGTATAAAGAAAATGACGCTTGATTCCAGAAAACAAGTAAACTTTTTTACACTTGTTTAAGGAAAAATAAGATCTTAAGACCCAACACTAGTTGAAAGTACTTGTTACAGTGGATGTTATTGCAGTATATGCTATTGTGATACAGTTACCACTCTTAAATGAGTGAGATCTATTCTTGATGTGTTCTTCAAGTACATAATCTAGGTACCAATATCAGCTGCTATATCGTACACCCAATATCATACGTGAGATGGGGTAATATATGCAGTTACATCTCTGCAATGTGTTCTGGCATGCAAGCACATGTGCCATTGTGTATGCTTGTGTGGTCTGGTTATGTGTCTGTCTAGCTCCATCTATTCCAGCCTCAGTTCTGTTTTATTAGTATTCTTATCTGCCCGGATATTTCTCAAGTCATGCAGCTCACTTTATGTGTGAATGTGTGTGTGGCTCTATGTAGGTCTGTGTTATCTAATACAATCTGTCTCCATCTAATATTCACACTGCTAGCCCTTCAGGGGAGAGAGACTGGGCGCTGAGGGGGAGAGGAGAGGAGAGGAGAGGAGAGGAGATGTTAGAAGAGAGTAGACCAGGGCTTGGACATAGTTTGTACTGATTGGGGAGAAGAGAAGAGAAGAGCGGCACAAGAGGAGGAGGAGGAGGGAGGGAGGGCAGAGGACTTTGCTTGGCAATAAACAGCAGCTCTTCCTGGAAGTCTCCTGGCTTTAAAAGGGAATCCTACACAAGAACAGATTTAATACACACAAAAAACAAACATACACACACACGCGCACTGGCAAATGCAAGTTATTATGATAGTATCTCTGCATTGTGACGTAGGCACTTCTACAGTGGACAGATTAAAACATAAGGGTTCCATTTCCATATGATCCCAGAGATATATTATATTGAAAATCGTCATTGGTTAATTATAAATGGAATAAGTTAAAGCTGATAGGGCTGCTAAATTAAGGTGTGTGTGTGTGTGTGTGTGTGTGTGTGTGTGTGTGTGTGTGTGTGTGTGTGTGTGTGTGTGTGTGTGTGTGAACACACACAGGAGCTATAGCTGCAGGACATACTGTATAAACTTTAAGTATATTAAAATGCCCAGATAACATCAGAATAGCAGAATAGATTCAAGGATAGAGAGAGCTTTTATAGCTTTACTTCTTAGGCACAGAAAAGCACCACCGTCCCTTTAATACAGTCCATCTGCACTGTTCTGAGCTATGGCATGGCACAGTAACATTTCATCTGGACCAAGCCTGTGTTGCTGAGGATGAAATCACCTAAGTGTAATGGGTCACTTAAGTGGTCAGTGTGTGTAATAATTGTGCAAGCTGGGAGTTAGGCAACTTATAAAAGGTATACAGTGCATTTGTGAACTCTTTCTGATTAAACAGTGAAATAGATTTCAGGAGAAATTCACTATAGCAGTGAAGCAAGTTTTCCAACATATTGCACAACTCCTCCACTCTTTCATCCTACACAGCTGCTCTGTGATGCCTGCCTTTTTCTGTTTCTCTTTCTCTCTCTCTCTCTCTCTCTCTCTCTCTCTCTCTCTCTCTCTCTCTCTCTCTCTCTCTCTCTTTCTCTCTCTCTCTCAAGCAATCAGTGCTTTGGCCCTGGTTTTCTCTCTCCCTCTCTCCTCTTTCTCTTTTTTCCTGTTGTTTTCTTCCGATACAGCAGATTCACCCCGCCAGCTACAGATGATGGAATGAAAAACAAGAGCAGAGCTTGAATCAATTACTCTGTGGATGCACTTGATTTTAGTGCAGCTCTGAATAAGCACTTCTGAAGTGATGCTGGTTACATTAGGCGAGGCGTCGTTTTGTTTTTGTATAAATCATTCCCGACCGGCGCTGATCTGCAGTCAGCCTGGACTCTCATATCATAATGAAGGTGGCGGCAAACGGGGAGGATCAGCCTCTCCTCTGAGAAGCTTGATGTGGGAAATATGAGATACACTGTTGAAATAACAATATGCTTTTCATAAGATCATGTTAACGTTTTTCCCAGAGATTTGGAGAAACTCTTCTGATACTTTCATTCCTTACCCACATTATTCATCAACTTTTACCGAATGATGAAGTGGTAAATAAAGAGATGAACTATGACCTCCAATGAGACAAGCAACCACATGATGACTATGATGCATACAACGAAGACAGAGTTTAGGTGTGTTTTCCCTCTAAACTCCCCTGCTTTTGTCCCATTTCCAGCTTGCTGAGGTATATTGCCTCACCGCCCTGTGCATGAGTCACGGCCTCTGGGCCACAGCGGTCTGTCCAGGGAACACGTCTCCAGGTTCGTCACGTCAGAGGAGGCTTGTTGGGAGATGTCTGGATAAGTTTAGCTCCGTATCTCCGGGGCTTTTATTCGGGGCGTGGCGCTGGATTTCGCCGAGACCGTCTCGACACAGTTATGGAGCAATCAGAGAGACAACTCTCCTCCTACTAACAGATGGTGGAGTGTGGTGTATGTGTGGTGTATGTGTGTGTGTGTGTGCCTACATTTGGGCAGTGTGTCGGTTTAGTGGGGGAGGGGAAATGGGGTTTGGGGAGGAAGAGGAGGTGGGGGGAAGAGGGGAGAGGGGTCAGCGGAGACACAGCTGGTGAGACCCCCACCCCAACCAGCTGCTGCCTCAAAAGCCCCTGTCAGCAGCCCGCCTGCCTGCCTGCCTGCCTGCCTGCCTGCCTGCCTGCCAGGCTGTACATGCCCTGCTCCTTCTCTTTCTCTTTCTCTTTCCACCCCCCCAGCTCTCCCTCTGTTGCCCCCCCTCTCCCCCTGCAGACTCTCAGCCCAGCTGTTCCAAGGTTTCTGCTCTCCTCCCCTGCCACTTTGCACCATGACCCCCACTGAAAAAAAAATAAAACTTCCTGCATTTACACACACAAGTATGCATGCTCCTGAGCACACACACACACACACACACACACACACACGTACACACACAAGCACCTCTACATTTACATTTTCCCATCTTAAGCAGTAATCCAATAAATCACACCACACATGTGTGCCGGCAGTGGAGGGGAATCTGTGAGACCCTCCACAGGCCCGAGGAGAAGCCTGGGGCTGGAGTAAATCAGTTGCCACTAAAACTTCAAAGTGGAGGCAAAGTGGAGCAATGACTGATGACTGACAGGATATTACTTGGTCAATGTGATGAATTATTAAAACGTAGGTCGCCAAACTATCAGCTTAGAGGAAACATTGGTCCTGAATGCTCCCCTGATGTGATTTTTTTTAAGCTATGGCTTCCAAATTGATTTCTGGCAATTCCGCATGATCTTTGCTCTCCCATTATAATAACTAAAAGCTCCACACGTTGCCATAGTTGACACCCATGCGCCGGGTGCCGGGTGCCACACCCTCTCTCTCTTCCCGGTGCCATTGTTCCCTGGATGACAAGGCCCACGTGCCCCCCTATTCAGCGTCCTGGTGGGGGGTAGGCGGGCTCTTTGTCCGGCTGCCGTTGTCCCAGACACACGCTTCCATTTGACGGACACACGTGCTGACAAAAGAGAAAGGGAGTGGAGGAGGAGGGGGAGGGGCCACCGCTGGCCATTATTCTCGGCGGTGGCGGTGAAAAGACGAGATGCGCTGGCCATCTGTGGTGCGTGTCTGTAATCTGTGCTGACTGGGGGGACTGCACACACACTCACACACACACACACACTTCTCCCTTTCTAAAAGAATCCCTCTCTTTTGTCTCGCCACGCTTTTCTAGGGGCATGATGCCTATTGAGGTGGTTTGCCTTTTCTTTTGATGGGGGGTTTTGTTTTGCTCTGAAGTGGAGTGTGTGTGTGTGTGTGTGTGTGTGTGTGTGTGTCTGTGTGTGTGTGGACAGACTGGTGTTACCCTACTCTCTCTTGGGTTAGAAAATGGCTTTGAGGTGCTCTAACTCCCCTCTTTTCCTTTCCTTTCATTTCCTTTCCTCCTTTCTACTCTCCTCTCCTCTTTCCTCTCCTCTCCTCTCCATGTCAAAGTGACTATTGTTGAGTCCCTCTTTCTACACTCTGACTCTTTGTTTTCTAGCAACAGGCCCAAACACCAGTCCACTTGTCTTTCATCTCTCCCTCTCTCCCTCTCTCTCTCTCTCTCTCTCTCTCTCTCTCTCTCTCTCTCTCTCTCTCTCTCTCTCTCTCTCTCTCTCTCTCTCTCCCTCCGTCTCCTTCTCTCTGGCCTGGGATGACCCAGTTGTGTTGAAGGTCTTCACCTCAGCAGTGTTTACGCTGGTTCTTCACAGTCTCCCACCACTTCCCTTTTTCACAGAGAGGCACGTTTATGTTCTGAGTTCTGTAACAGGGCGAGTTACAAGTCTCCTGGAAGTCACAGCAGGATGTTTCCACCCAGACGAAATCGAAGATAAATGTCCCAACCTGTTGTCCAGTTGATGTCTTGTTTCCTTCCTTCCTTCCTTCCTCTTCCTTCCTTCCTTCCTTCATTCCTTTCTTCCTTCCTTCCTTCCTTCCTTCCTTCTTTCCTTCTCTCCTTCCTTCCTTCCTTCCTCCCTTTTCACCTATTTGAGCACTGACTGCTCCTTCCTTCCCTCAACTTTATTTCCTTCTTTCATTCCATGCTTCCTTCCTTCCTTCCTTCCTCCCTCCCTTCCTTCCTTCCTTTCTTCCTTCCTTCCTTCCTTTTCACCTATTTGTTTTTCCACTGACTGCTCCTTCCTTCCCTCAACCTTTTTTCCTTCCTTCCTTCCTTCGTTCATTCGTTCCTTCCTTTGTACTTTCCTTCCTTCCTTCCTCCCTCCCTTCCTTCCTTCCTTTCCTCACCTTTCCACCTATTTGTTTTTCCACAAATAGGCTCCTTCCTTCCCTCAAACTTATTTCCGTCTTTCATTCATCCTTCCTTACTTCCTACTTTCCTACTTTCCTTCCTTCCTTCCTTCCTTTCTTGATTTTCTTGATTTTCTTGATTTTACCAAATAGAAGTATAAATATATAGAGAAAGACACAACAGCAAAGCATGCGCTGAGATCTGAACTAATTTAATCGTAACATGATTCACACTAGGGTTATCATTTTGATAAATTTGAGATTTTAATATAAGGCCAATAGCAGATATTGGATACAAAAAAATGGATATGTCAGCGAAGGAATGGATCCACCTCCGATATGATGGATATGATGGATATGATGCAGTTTGTTTGATTACATACTTAAAACTTCTGTGGCGTGAAAGTGGTCAAATTTAAAAATGTTGAATATCAGCACAAACGATCAGCATTTGGCCTAGTGGAGCCCTATAGCATGCAGCCACACCAGAGTGCGTGTTGGTCTGAATCTTTAAACCCATTCTCTCTGCCTGTGTGTCTCTCTGTGAGCAGCCTGGGCTTTTAGTGCTGGTCGATAGGACACGGCCGCCCTGTGAAGGTCACCCAGTCTAGCCTCTCCAAAACGACAACAACAAAAAATCCCAAACCATTGCAAATCCAGCCACCGGCATTGTCCATCGCCACAACAATAACACTGACTGACCTTGTTTTCTCATGTTGCCGTGCTGTGAATAAGAACTATTCTGGTCCAGAGACGTTTTTTTTTTCTTCTTCTTATGTGGAGTCTGTTTCTGTGTCACCAGATGTTGCTGTAAGGAGGATTGTTGTGCTGCCTCCTGGGAAAGTAGATATGAAGGAGATAGGACCGTTTCCTCATGGCCTAGGTAACGCCGCAAGGTTCCCTGCCTGAGGAGAGAGACATGGACAGATTTCGGGGGCAGGAGGACAGATGGACGATGACACACAGCCAGATAGCCAGATAGGCCAGATAGGTAGGCAGATGGATGGACAGGCAGATAGATAGATAGGCCCAGCAAGCATTTAAATGGACGGCGACATGCAGGAGGTGGCCAAGTTCAACGTCAACCCAAACAAGCACAGAATTTTCACAATATGATAGTATGGCATGGTAAAAATTCATATTAAAACAGCTTTTGAACTGATATCAGAAAGATATTTTGGTTCTGATTTCACAAAACGATGCAGGTAGTCGTCTCAACTTTCATTTTGGTGCTCTATTTACACTGGTTTTCAATGTTGGTGCAGGCCGTGGTATCAACATTTATTCAACGTCCAAATGTTTGCTGTTTGGACCTGCACAGAACTTCATGAACAGCTGACAGTTAAAGACAGACAGCACCGTGTCAGACAGACACAGCAGGCAGTCAGACAGAGAGTGATGGGCCGGATGTTTAAAAGCGTTAAAAGCTTTATTGATTTTAGAGCTGTGTCCATGTATCCACTTGCTTTACATGCATAAACACATGCATTATGCATGCATGCATCGTATACAGTGAACACATAGATTCTGAACGAACAGATCTTGTATTGTGTTCATATAGAATGCATCCGGCATACACACACGAGTCAGCAAACTGTGGAGTAAAAAGTCTTCCTGTCTGGCCAGCGATTTGACTGGAGGTCAGAGGTGAGAGGTCAAAGAGAGTGACCTGGTCAATGGCACACACACACACACACACACACACACACACACAGAGGCAGGAAGGCAGCTGGCCCACATTACCATGACAATGTGATGTACTTCTACTCTCCAGCAGGGGCGCTGTTACACAGGCTACACACTACACAGCGTCTGTACTCTCTCCTCTCCTCTCCTCCTCCTCTCTTGTACATTACATTACTGTTACTGAGGGGTGTAACTGTAGAAATAATGTTGAACACACTCATGCCATCAATACTAGACAAACTGCTCCATCAGCACACGCGCACACACACACACACACACACACACACAGTCAATCAAAGTGTGTGACATGTATAAACTTGTGGTTGGATGCCTGATAAGCACAGCCTGTTACCGCCATTCTTATTTTGTAATGTAGTAATGAGAAAGAGGAAGACTTTTCTGCCTCTATCCGTCTCTCTCTATCCCTCCATCTTTCTCGCTCCCCCCCCCCCCCCCCCCCCCCTCTCTGCTCCTTGCCAGGAAGAGCTCCTTGTGGTAAACACAGAGGGAGGTTTCCTCTCATCCACAATGTTGTCACTGTCTGTCCCTCTCTCTGTTTACGCTCATCTGATCCCCTCAGCACAGTTGAAGAAGAAGTGTCCATTTGGGCTGTGTGTGTGTGTGTGTGTGTGTGTGTGAATGTGGTGTGTGTGTGTGTGTGTGTGTGTGTGTGTATGTGTGTGTGTGCCCATGTGTCTGCGCATTCATGCTGCTTTGCTTTTTCTTCTCGCTTCCTCTCTGCTTCTATTTTTGTTTTTTTCCAGAGTCTCCGTTTTTCTCCCAAATATCTGTCACACCCCCTTCTCTCTCTCTCTCTCTCTCTCTCTCTCTCTCTCTCTCTCTCTTTCTCCTTCCCTGTCTTTCTTTCTCGCTCTCTCTCTCCCTCGTCCCTCAGCCCACAAAACCCATGCTAGCATTGGTTGCTATGGGATCCGGTTGCCATGCAGCAGCAAGGTTTTCACATGGTCCTTCTGTGTGTGTCTGTGTCTGTGTGTGTGTGTGTGTGTGTATGTCTGTCTATCGTAGCGTGACGGAGTGTGGATGCCATGTTGATTGTAGAGAGAGAGAGGGAGAGATGCTGAGTTGCAGGGATGGAAGTTTCAAGAACTCACTGCTGCCATCTAGTTGGCCCCAAAGACCTGACCCACTTCAGCTTGACACACACACACACACACACTAGCACACACACCCTGGAGGAAGGAAAGCTATCGATCATGTAATCTAGTGCCAAGCTTGATTTACCAGACGGTTGACAGAGAGGCAGCCACGCTCTGTGTGTGTGCGTGTGCGTGTGTGTGTGCGTGTGTGTGTGTGTGTTTGGAAGCCACTTGAAGGTACACTCACACACTCGTCTCCTCCATCGTCTTACAGTCGGTCAATGAGGCTTTGTTTGTATAGATACAGGCTTTGCGTCGGTCGGTAGAGAAAGATAAGGGAGGGCGGGTTGTATAGGGGATGATAGAGAGACATTGAGGAGGGGAGAGATGAAGGAGAGAGAGAGAAAGGGAGGAGGGGAAAGAGAGAAAGGAGAAAAGAGTGCTATTGACCAGAGGCAGAAATCGATAACTAGCCTGTCAGGATAAGGCAGTGGATTGGACGGACCTGTCCATCTGGGTGCAGTTTTACAGCTCGTGATTGGATGGAAAGAGGATTTTGGTGGCTCCTTTGGCAAAGCCGATTGGATAATCACAACTTATTGGGCTTTCTTATCAACGGGTGATTGGATAGGTCAGTGCAGGTTTAGCAGGTAGTGAGATATCATGACAAATTGGAGCGGCTGACATAAATCTTTTTTGAAGTAAACACCATACACCATAGTAAGTACGTAGTACCAAACTGATTTATGTTACATAAAGATTGGGGTTTTTTTTAAAGGGAAAAAGTCATAAATGAATGCTTTTGTGAAAATAGAATTGATTTTTTTGTTTATATAATTTGGTGGTTGTTGTTGTGATAGTCACCAACTAGAAGTCATAGTTTAGCAATCTTTTTATTTAGCACTACATCACTGACAGTAACATCTCTGAATATCCTCTCTGAACCGTTCTGTTTTGTACTTTGCCTGAATTGCAGACCAGTTCAGACACGTGTGTGTGGGTATTATACAATCTACACACACACACACACACACACACACACACACACACACACACACACACTTGCTGTTGAGGTTTTGGGTGCATGCCTGCAGCATGTGGTATGTTTAAGGAAATTATGTCATAGAGCAAGTGGTTGGGTTGTAATTTCCACCAGCGGGATTGACTGGCTTAGTCAAAGAAAACATAACAGGCTGTATGAATATGAATGACCTATTCTATTCTATTATATTCTATTCTATTCTATTCTATTCTATTCTAGTCCACTACATATGAATTCCATATTATTTTTATAGACAGGAAAACTGGCATGAAGGGTTATAGCGGTTGGAGTTGGAGGGGAAGGAACAGGAAGACTGTAAAAGAAAATCCCCATATTGAACAGATGAGACAGTGTTCTCAGAAATCACAACTTAGTATGCTGGAAGCAATGTATCCGGTTATACAGCTTCACAATTTGTTCTGATGAGAATAGACCTCATATTCAAGACCGGTTGCTCCTTGGGAGTTTGGTCTGAGCCTGTTCCATGGGGAAAAAAATAGTCACAGAAGCCAAACCATATAGCAGGTCATGGCTGGAGGTGTCTAATTGGATAGAAAAGTACAGTAAAGTATTTTCTGCGTTTTTGCACATTTTCACATTGAATTGGGTGAGATCATTTTGTGGGTTGTAGTGATGTCATCGAACCTGCAGCAGTGGGCTAAAGTGCGTGTCATGAACTCAATGCTGTTCAAATCTGGCTCATGTCACCCTTTGTCATCAAGCCCTCTCTCTCTCTTTCCTCTCATCTCCACTGTATACTATATAATAAGTCAGGATTCTCTTCATAGTAATATAGAGAAAAAGAAAACAATGACTGTCTCAATGAGGCAATTCAACCTGACTCTCCAGTTCGCTGAAAAACTTGTTCAAAATGAATGACTCGCTCGTCTTTTATTTTTAGTGGCATTGCTGTTTCCAGTGAGGATACAGTAAGTAGGTTATTGCAGACAGTCATTACAGTATGCAAGTCTATCTGCTCTGTGCTGCAGGCTCTGTCTGCCTACTGGTGCATTGTGGGATTGCTTATTTGCACATATAGTTAGATTATTGAGTATTTGTAACACTTCGCTGATTGTGGTTGTGTGTGTGTGTGTGTGTGTGTGTGTGTGTATCTGAAGGAACTAGTTTATATTCAGACAGTGTTTGCTAAAATAACAGACCATTATGAAGATCACTGTAGCATAGCGGTTGCAAAACCTCATGTTTACATGTTGGGAGACACTCAAGAACATTTCACACACGCACACACACACACACACACACACACACACACACACACCTACATAGACACACACACACAAACACACACACACCCCATCACTATAAGTCAGTGTTGCCAGTATAGGCCATCATTTGGGTCAGAGGCAAAAACTGTGACGTTCAACCACTGACTCGCGCACACACACACACACACACACACACACACACACACACACACAGGGACACATGATCAATGCCACATGATCAATGCCACAATTCGGTTGTCCCATCACACCACTCCTGCCACCAGCAGCATACTAGAGCAACCCTGCTCTGTATCTAGGTCTTTTGATAAAGGCTTTATTGTAGAAGTCTTCAAGCTTTCTTTTTCTTGGACTGATGTCAGTAAGTAGATCAGTGGAGGTGAGATTTGCTAAATGCACACAGCATCTAACGGGTAGAAAGGTGCTAGGAAAGCACACTGCTCCCTTTCAGACTAGAAGTGGTGACTCATGAATGTACAGGAGGCTTGTATATTTTAGAAACATTCTAATCTGCTTCGGAAAATATATATTAGGCTATGTGCTTTGATACTGGTTGCAGGAATAGAGAAGAAAGAAGAAATGAATACAACTGTAGGTTTGGATGACCAGTATCACTAGGCTGTTTGTAGTCTGTTTTACAGTTGTCATATGTGGGATTTGTAGTTTTTTGGTTGCTATAGTGATCTGTCTGATCAATGTCCAACTTAGAGGACTTATTACTTGTGAGCAGGATGTGTGTCTGCCAGCACATGGCTGGTGAGATCATCAGGTTTCATAACTATACAGCAGTCATAATAGGCTTATGTTTGTGTCCGCCCAGCAGACAGACAGACAGACAGACAGACAGACAGACAGATGGAAATACACATGCACACACGCACACACACACACACACACACACACACACACACACACACACACACTCACACACAGCTGCAGTATAGCCATATGCAGTATAGCCATCTACAGCACAGATAATAGCTATCTTCCTCTCCTCCTCTGATTTTTTTAAAATTCGAATCCTTTATCTTCCTCTCTGGCTTTGTCCTCCTCTCTCTCTCCGCTGCCTATTTTTAGATCTCTCTCTTTCTCTCCTTCTCACCCTCCTCTTCTCTCTTTTTCTTTGGCTGTCTTCTCTTGCATGCCTCTCCTGGAGGAGGGAGAGACAGAAAGGAGGAGGGTGGACAAGTTAACAAAGAACAAGATAAAAGTAAAAAGGCCTATAGATATGCACAGAGAGGCAGGCTGGGTTAAAGGGACAAAACAGTGGGGTGCAGACTAATAGATAGAAATGGAGTTCAAAGTGAAGGGAGGGGATGGGGTTCCATCACCTCCCACTCTGCCTGTGATAACTTATTTTGAGAATATGAAATGAAATGTATAACATAATACAAGTGTTGTCATTGACATTGACATATCTGTCTGTTTTGTTTTTTTCCACAAAAAGTGATTTAATCCAGAGTCACAAAATGACAGCCAGGAATTATGTTGCATAGTTGAGACTTCAAAAAGACAAAAACAATAGCTAACAAGCTAACGTTAACACTGTGTGAGTTTTTGTCTTCTTTTTGAAAATGTCAGAGAGTTGCTGTGCATCTTTCTGCACTACAAATACACAAAACTATCCAAAAACAGCGTGGGAAAATGTATGCTAACATCATAATAGGCAGCCAGCTTCCGTTAGCCATTGTTAGCTGGTTAGCGTTTTATAAGACAAGTGGACTTTAATCATCGTGCCTTTGTTTTACAAAAACAACCACAAAATATTTTGTAGAGGACAAGACAAAGATGTTGTAGGCTATTTATTGTGGGAACACATGATAAGTTATGACAGCTGCTGGAGACAGAAAACTGTCTGCCTTCCCTGTCTTTCTGGCAGTGTCCTTCCACTCCATTTTCTGTCTATCCCACAGATTCCCGTCCACATAGTTTTGGATCGTCAGTACACCTAATCTAAATATCTATCTTGTGTTTTTGTTAGCATGTCATGATGTTAGAAATGTCAACTTATTTGGCTGTCATCACTGTCAACAGACTGTGGAGTGATAAGGACTGATAACTTTGTAAAGCTTACAAAGAGAGATAAAGAGAGAAAGGCAGCAATGCTAGCCAGTTAACTGTACCATACAAATACCCATGGCTCTGGTGCATCTCACACATGTGAACCAACACATAACAAGGACATTTTGATCCCTCCCAGTTTTATGTTGGTCACCGGCTGTGGTTGTTGTTTGAGGGCAGGTAAAGAGCTTAGGGGATGAACTGGCATCAAGGCTGAGAGATGTGTGAGAAGAGAGAGATAGCATTCACACACAACCCTATAGTATCCCCAAACCTCTCTACCTGGACTAACCCTACAGGCTCAGCCTCAGTCCTAGCCTACACCTAGCCCGAGACACACACAGAGAGAGAGGGGGAGAGAGAGAGAGAGAGAGAGAGAGAGAGAGAGAGAGAGAGAGAGAGAGAGAGGTTTTAGCCTGATTCATTGTCCCTCGGCCCAACCTAGCCCACCCCAAACCCCAGTTAGCCTTCTTAACTCCATCCTCCTCTCTTCAAGCCCCAGACTGTTTTTCTCCAAGCCCCATGCCCCCAGGCCTCCTCATTCCCAACACCAGTCATCCAGCATCCTCTGCTAGTCCTAGCTAACGCCCCCTAGCTCCAGTCCTACAGCCCCAACGCTATAGCCTCAAGCTCAAGTTCTCCCTCATGGCTCCAGCTGTGTTAGCCCTTAAGCCCCAACCAACTCTCCTCTAAACCCAGCTCTTCGGCACTCTGTTCAAGCTCAATCCCAAATCCTCCAGTCTGCTCTGCTAGCCCCAATCCATTCCCTTCTAGCCTCAGCTCCAGCCCATTTCCATAGCCCTGTCCCTCCAGTTCTCCATCCCTTCTACCAAGCCCCAACCACATAATTCCTGCCTTACCTTAGCGATAGTTTCAGCCTTGGTCCTCACCCTAGCATTACTTTTACCTAGCCCTACTCCTAGCCCTACTCCTAGCCCTTGCCCTACCTTGAGCCCCAGCCCTCGCCTTAACCCTAACCCTAACTCCAGCCATAGTCCTATAGTCCTAGCCCTCACCCTATAGCCCTAGCCCTATTCTAGTCCTAGCCCAGGTCCAGCCCCAGCCTTACTCCATCTCCAACCCTAACCCTACTCAGAGCCCTTGCCCAACCTCGCGTCCCAGTTCTCACCTTAACCCTAACCCTAGATCCAGCCCCCACCCTGGTCTTTGTCCTAGCCCACCTCCAGCCCCAGCTCTCGTCCTAAACCTAGCACTATTTCTAGCCCTTGTCCTATCGCCAAGCTCCAGCCCTTGCCCTTGCCTTAGCTCTAGCATCTGTCTCAAGCTTTTGTCTAGTTCTAGCTCCAGCCCCAGCCCTCACCCCACTCCAAGGGCATAGTTCCAGTCCCAGGTCTCACCCTGCTCCTAACCCTACCCCTCACCCTGGTTCCAGCTCCAGCCCCAGCTCTAAACACAAGCCCTGGCCCTGGCCCTGTTCTCTATCCCCTCTCTTCTCGCCCTCTCCCCTAGTGCACTCTTGACCAGTACGACCACAGCAGATGGAGGGGAAGGGAAACTGTGTCACCACCCGCCATGACTCGTCTAATCACCCCTCCTCTTTCTCCCTCTTCTCTCCTCTCCACTCAGCCTTTCTGTCATTCTCTCTCTCTCTCTCTCTCTCTCTCTCTCTCTCTCTTTCTCTTTCTCTTTCTCTTTCTCTTTCTCTGTCTCTTTCTCTCTGTCTCTGTCTCTCTGTCCTCTGACTCCCCTCTTTCCTCACTCTCAGGATTTGGAGCATCAAAAATCGATTTGTCTTTATTTTTAGAGCAGCTGTGAGTGTGTGGGCGTGCATATATTTGTTTGTATGCGTGTGTGTATCTGTATGCTGACACTGATCCACCCTGGGTCTTGGGCAGTTTGATTGTGTTTGGGTGCATGAGTGTGTATGTGTGTGTGTGTGTGTGTGTGTGTGTGTGTGTGTGTGTGTATGTGTGTGTATGTACGAATGTGTCGGGCCGCCTTTTCCAAGTTAATCCCTTAAGAAGAGGTGTGGTTCTCTCTCTCTCTCTCTCTCTCTCTGCTCTCCCTCTCCCTCGCTCTGAGCGCAATATCATCACATGGTCTCTCGCTCCTCTCCTCTTCTCTCCTCCTCTCATCTTCTCTTCTTCTGCTGTTATTGTTGCTGTGGCTGCTAATCTGAGGGAGTTCTTTCTCTCTGTGGCTCTGGTTGTCATCTCTCCATCTCCTCTCATCCGCTGTGTTTAGTCGTTCCTGTGTGACATGAGTTCTTGTGGCGAGATGGGGGAGGCCATCGAACTCAGGTGAGTCAAATACCGAGTAGGGGGTTTGTACCGTCTGTGTGTGTGTGTGTGTGTGTGTGTGTGTGTGTGTGTATTTGTGCAGGCATTGACAGGTGACATGTTTACGCTTGCATATGCACTTTGTGCATACTGTGTGTGTGCACAATACATGTAAGTGTATATGTATATGTGTTTCCGTTTCCGTGCGTTTATATGTGTTTGGGTTTTAAACTGGGTCGACTGTTACCGTAGCGATTCAGTACCTTGGGCTATTTTTCTCAGCCTCTCCTCTTTTTCTATCTATCAAGTTGACCCTGTTTCAGCACGGCAGCAATCTGCAGGCTCTATAGAGGTCAATAGGGAATCCATGGTTTTAGCGTTAGTGATAGCTGTGGTTTGTTGTTGTTGTTGTTGTTGTTGTGTCATTCGCTACAGTGGTATTTTCAGCCACTGCCAAACTGATGGTGCGTCTAGTCTAGTCTGTATCCACAGGGCTCATAGCGGCTAATAGCCTTAGCAGATGCATTAGCCCCCAAGCCCATATGGAAGAGATTAAACCCGCCAAATTGATACGAACACCCAGCAATTTTTTTTGTGCGGGGTTTGTGTGTGCGTGTATTCATGTGTGTGCGTGTGTGTGTGTGCTTGTACACCTGCCATAAGCCCTTTTCACAACAGAAAAGAGGTGATATTCCCCTACGTGCCACTAAATCCTAGGTGTGTCCTAGCCAAGTCAAGCTGGAGGGTGGGACTGGTTTGCCTAAATTCCCTCCATTTATCGCTTCCCCTTGTTTTCGCTCTGTTTTTCTCTCTCTGTCTCTCTGCTGTCTTAATGAGACATATGAGAAGGACGGCTCTCATATGTGCAGCAAAAGAGAAAAATAATGCGACAGAGAGTGACAGAGAGTATTGAAGAGGACAGACAGAGAGACTTAAGCGATGGATGACATGAGGAGAAACAAAGGAAAGAAAGACAGAGATGTGGTCAATAGGAGGTAGAAGATGAGAGGAGGGGTGAGAAAGTGAAAGAGGGGTCAGAGGGAGTTTGAGAAGGGAACGGGTGACAAATTAGGAGGGAAGAGAGAATATAAGCAAGCAAAAAAGTCGAGGTAAGATGGATAGATAAAGAAGAAAATATGAATTTCCTCCATTTTTCAGTACAGGAAGCAGGAGTTATAAATAGGCTTCAGATCTTGTTGCTTCTCGATCATTAATATGGGCTCCTAGAATAGCAAAGGCGTGTAGGGAAATTCATCTAAACCGAGGGAATGAGCATAAAGCGCAGACCCTTTCGAAATGTTGAGAAGAGAGCGGATGAGGAAGAGTTTAAAAGAGGGCAAGGTCAGAGACGTGAAGAGGGAGGAGGGATAATATAGAGAGAGAGAACGGGATGAGATTAGAACAAATGTGAATGTTTCATTACTGGGGCAGTTTGCAAGACATTTTAAAAGCATACAGCGCTGCATAAAAGCCAAGGAGAGAGAGATGGGAGTGAGCAGGCTTATACACTGTTCATACTAGAGTAGTGACCTTGGAAAAAAATGCAACTTTCACTGTCAAACTGTCGACCCGGGCAAGTCGACAATGCAAAACAATCCATTTCCAGATCAGCGTTGAGATTCTGCTCTGCTCGTCTGTGATCAGCGCTTATGAACCCAGTAGGGCCGCGCCGCCTTGGCTTGCTTTTCGGACACAAGAGTGTGACGCAAAAGAGTGCACAATGCAAGGGTGCGGTTGACAAGACATTGAGATACTGCAGTGGCAACAATAGGGTCTTCAACTCAGGAACAAACGCACATAAGCGCACGGCGTCTGTAGTCGTGTGAAGCTTTTGTTTCGCGATTCGGTCGGCTAAAATAAACCCGGCGAGTTCACAGGACGGTCTGTGAGTGTGACTGAGTGTCGTGTGGAATAAACACGTCTGCTTTTGATGACATTATGAAGCGACGCCCGTAGAGAAGTGATAATTAAGGGTCTGACGTTCTCGTGTGAATTGCCTCCTGCGCAGAATGGTCCCAGATCAGCGTAGCATAATATTCCCGGGTTGTGTGTGTGTGTGTGTGTGTGTGTGTGTGTGTGTGTGTGTGAAAGGCGCCTGAGTGTGTGAGTGTTGGCCGTGCGCTTTGCTCTCATGTCCGACACTTAGCGCTGATGATAAGCTGGCCAGTGGTCCAGACTGACAGGAGGGAAACACAGCATGATAATGCGATACTGGAGCATATCGACTAGACCGCTTCACTTCACGCATGGCTGCCCTGTGTTTAGATTAGCACTACTGTACTGTGCAGGACAGGCTGCCCCGCTCACACACACTCCCCCTCTCACAGTCGTACTGTACAGTACACCCACACGCACACAGGCAGGCACACATGCAAATAGACATGGACAGGCTTTGACACAGATGCACCCGCATGTCGTACACACAGAAGCACACACGAACATGCATATAGGTGCAAATACTCCGGCACACACACACTTGCACATACCTGCACACACACACACACACACACACACACAAAGCTAGTGCTGCATAGTGTGGTCCGTGCCCTCTTTGCCCGCTGTTCCAAGGGCAGAGGGGGATTTGGATATTGTTATGTTAATCTGCCTCTCTTTACCCTACTCTTGAAGCCCATTCAGACATGTGCACACACACACACACACTCAAATACACACATGCTCAAAGACACACAGGTACGCACATTCAAGCATGCGCACACATAGTCATGCACAGATGCATGCACACACACTGTAGCACGCAAACACTGTTTTTCTTTTGAGGCCCGCACATATACACAGGTGCAGAGAGAGGAAGCAGTTTGTCCTGCAGAAACACAAACGATAAGCTTGCGTGCAGACACACACACACACACACATACAATCTTCTCTACAGGATGCTCTAGGCTTAACCTGGGTGGGTGGGAATAGAAACAGTGACAGGAGGGGCAGTGACACAGCACTGCATGTGATAAGCCCCGAGGAAGAGGATAATAGGTGTGTGTGTGTGTGTGCGTGTGTGAGAGCAGGTGTGTGTCAGGTGTCTGTGCATGTGTATGCGAGTGTATCGGCGCCGGCGTGCGTTTCCTAGGATTCACACTTACTCTGCAAAGCCAACACATTGCAATTTGACGTCTCCCAACTAAATCCTATTTGCAGGACAGAGTGAGAAGCAGATTATTTTAATTACAGGATGTTTTCCCAGCCTCCCGGCTTTGTCGTCGTCTGAGTCTCCGCCAAGCTGACCTCCTCGTTTAGCCACTGGATCCACCGCATCGATTGTCCCTCTAGATTTGATACTCTACTTTATCATGTCGCTTTATCATAGTTTCAACTGGATTGTCCCCCTTTTAGGATGATTTTTTAGGCGTTTTTGCCTTTATTTGACAGTTCAAAGTTTAGAGAGACAGGAAAGACTAGGAGAGAGAGAGAGAGGGATGACATGACAAAGATTCTAACTCGGGACATTTACATGGTGCGCGCCTTAGACCGCTGATCCACCGGGACGCCCCCGGATTTGTCCCGTATTTGGGGAAGATTAAATGTTGATTGAATTGAACTGAAGTCAGTAGCAATTTGATTCTTGGCTCGTGTGTGTGAGCGATAAAGACAGAGAAGATGGTGTTTGTATGTGTTTGTGCAAGCTTGCGTGTGTGTGTTTATGCGTGCTTCTGTGTTTGTGTGCGTCCCTCTCCTATGATGAGTCAGATATGAATTGTTGACTGAGTCATCTGTTGACATGGCGGAGAGGAAACGGCTGGCTCGAGTAAATCTGATTTAGCTGTGATGAAACCATGACAGACTCCTCTGTGTTACCTGGCTGCTGCATCCATCTTCATAACTGCTGACCTCTAATTTCATTCCCAGTACCTTCCTCTGAGTTTATCTGTCTTGTCTACTGTACAAGTCAAGCACCGTTGTTGGACTAGTTCACATCATTAACTGTAATTTGCCATTTCCAAGTTGCTTTACAATACATTACATTTTCATTTGCAGCATAATGGATTTGACAGGTAGAGTTTTCACATGTTGAAGCCTTCAGGACACCAAGATTAAAGGTTTCTGCTGACTTTGGTGATCAGCTTTTTCACACTTAACACACATGCACTTAGTGAGTGATACATTTGAGTTCATGTTCATCAAGGAGATGCAAAGGATAATTATTATTGATAACAGTCACAATAAATATAAATAAATAAAATAATGATAATAGGTTACTTTTAAGAGGTAGATCAAGATCATTCTCTGCACTTGACTCGCAGGTGACGAACTTGCAGGTGACATTTGACAGAATTTGTGAAGTTGGAGAAATTGGGGTCCATCACCAAACCCATGTAGTTTCCAAGCACCGTTTGCCATCTGAAAGCTGACCTGGACTGTGTTTTCAAGTGGCAAGCTCATATTTACCATCTTTCCCATATGAGGTGAATGCAGCATGAAATGCTCACTCCAGGGATTTCCATCAACCACAACACACTTAGGTCAAACAGGCGTTGCAGCCACATTATTGGTTTACAGGGCAATGTGGTAGTGGGAAAACTGATCCTAGGTCAGTAGGTAGGTAGAGACATTTCATTATCCATCCCCGCTATCATCGTCATGACAACATCTTTAGGCCAGATTCACCAGTTACCGTGACGATGCATCAGCACAGAATTCCCTGACTGTGCTGCAACCTGAGTCATGGAAGGCAGTGCAGTCTCACTATGCAAGATGACCACCGCCACACACACACACACACACACACACACACACACACACCATAATTCTATTTAGGACAGCCTTCTCTAATGCTTTGGCCTGCCCAGAAACCCCTCAGAAGTCTCTTATTGCATTATGATGAAGGACAGTGTGTGTGCGTGTGTGTATGTGTGTATACCAGCCAATGTCAAGCTAAATGGCATCTGTAAGTAATCATGCTGACATTGTGACACACACACACACACACACACACACTCTTCTGCCATCTAATTTATCTGACTGCCTCAGACAATGACTAGACACCATGATTCATATGCTGGGTTGGCAAATACAACAAAATCAATATGACCAACATGGTGGGCGGGACCGAGCAAAATTATGACGAAAAATACTATTAATCATGACTGTTAGCTAAAGTGCCCTTTTATACCGCCTCAGAAAATGACCTGTCAGCCAATAGAAAATGAGTTAAATTCACTTTGAAGTGTGTCAATTCAGAAAGTAAAATTTGTAAAGGCTTATGTTTGTTGAAAAAGAAATAATTGGGAATTACGGCTCCATGATTAGTGCCGGAAATATTCTTTTAATTTGTATTTTGATTTGGTTGAATCAGCAATGTTTTGACCAAAATCTGTTTACTCTAGAGCCTCAGTTACAACAAAAGTTCTGCAGCACAATTTGCTTCCTAATGTATTCAAATATCACGGTACAGTGGGTTCTAACCTAAAAAGGGAAATAAATTA